>NC_133335.1:59642560-59758906 GCF_042186555.1 Aquarana catesbeiana
CAGTAGGAGCCTGACCGAATCCCAAGTGCCTCCCCTCCACCTTCCCAAAAAAAGGGCCAGGAAGGGGATGGTCACACAGGACACATCCCTGCGCCTCATGCAAGAGGCCACCCGTTTTTTAACGAGCCCCCCCGAAGCGGAAGAATCATATGGCTGCTACTTAGCCAGCAGGCTTCTTCAGATGGATTGGGAGCAGCGCCTCATTTGTGAGCGCCTATTTGGGGAAACAATCCATAAGGGGCTGCAGGGCACGCTAACACAAAACACCCAACTACATGAGGCAGCCCCCCTCCTCCTCCTCCTCCTCCTCCTCCTCCTCCTGCCACAACTGAAACACCAGAGCCACAGCCTCAAAAGAAGGCTACAGGGAAGGCTGCAGGGCAGCGTGGAGGAAAGGCTGCAGGGAAGAGAAGAAAATGATGACCTGGGTTCAGTCTGGTCTGACAGAAGACGCAGGCTGTTGTAGGACCACAGTCTGGGGACATCTAGATCATCTGCTGGTGCTGTTGATCCCTGGGATTCTTGGACCAGATTGTGCTCCCTCTTATATGGACTCCGCAAGATCCCAATTTTCTTGTACACCGACTTTTTCCAGCGTTGACTTCCTCTTTATTTTATTTTGACCATGAATAAATGGATCTTTTTTGAGTTTAGCAAAAGACTTTATGTGTTTTCTTTGAAATCATTGATTTTACACACAATGTTAAATTAACAAGGGACAACAATCTCATTGAGTTTTGAAAAAACACACCAAAAATACATTACTAATGTTAATAATGTTCAAGTGGTAAGTCTTGAAAATCAAAAAATTTACATAACCAAAAACGGTGCTTTGGGTTAACTTTATCTAAAAACTAAAAAATAATCACTATTAAAAAAAAAAAGAATAATGGGTTCTTTGTGGTAACTTTACAAACCTAAAAAAAAAAAAAAAAAAAAAGGGGAAAAAGTATTATTAGTATGGAAACCTTGTTTTTAAAATGCATACTATATCATTCATGAGATCAAAGAGAAAAAGAATCCAGAAATCAGTTTGGGAGAACTCTGATTATGAACAGCAAAACACCTTCGTTCTTTAGAGCATTCGTAAAGAAGAAATAAAATGCGCTGCATTCAACGATCACAGATTTTGCAGCGTGATGAATGTGCTACCTACAATACAAACACTAGTTTTACTAGACCGAGTGCTTCCGTTTAGTTTTTGCTTATGAGCATGCGTCGTTTTTTTGTCCGTCGGACTAGCATACAGACGAGCGGACTTCGGGGTCCGTCGTAGTTACGACGTAAAGATTTGAAGCATGCTTCAAATCTAAAGTCCGTCGGATTTGAGGCTAAAAAAGTCCGTTGAAAGTCCGGAGAAGCCCACACACGATCGGATTACCAGCCAGCTTTAGTCCGTCAGCGTCCGTTGGACTTTTGTAGACGAAAAGTCCGACCGTGTGTACGCGGCATAACAGTTTTTTGGTAGCGTTTTGAGTCAGTCGCTAACAGTCAGGAGCTTTTTTGCCTGTGAGTCTCACTAGTGTACCCCTAAATTTAGAGCCCAAAATGGCAGATCGAAGGCACACTAGTGAAGAGGCCTACACGTTTCTGAGCATAACAGATAGTGAAGAGGAAGTCACTCATCTGTCAGATTCAGGCTCAGAATACGATCCTGTAGACGACAGCGGCTCCATGACAGATAGCTCTGACGACGGAGTTGTGGTCCCTGCCAAGGTCAGGCGTACCAGACCCCAATCTTCTTCTTCTGTCCTTGAAGTGCAAGAACCGCAGGGCTCTCGTATGGAGCAGAGCAGTACTAGCGCCGCTATTCCTTCTGGTGAACTGGCAAGCACCAGCGGCCTAGTACACCCTGGTCGTACATCCGGCACTGCAATATCACGTGGTGACATGGCGAGTCCCATAAGTGCAGTTCAAGCTGGCGAGGTGGCAAGCACAAGTAGTGTCCCACTGCCACCAAGAAGATGAACACAGGCCCGTTGTGCCCATAGTGCCCTTCCTGCTGCATTCGCCAGTCCGAATTGGGTACCCACCACTTCTGCAGCACCCGTACTTCCCCCATTCACTGGCCAACCCGGAATTCAGGTGGAAACAGTTGATTTTACGCCACTTGATTTTTATTCACTGTTTTTCACCGAAGATCTCTATAGATCTATTGTGGACCAAAGCAATTTATACGCTGGTCAACACATCGCCACTATTCCCCAGTCCTCCCTTGCCAGAGATTGGAGACCAATTATGGTCTCCGAATTTAAGCTCTTTCTGGGCCTTTCCCTCAACATGGGCATAACTAAAAAGAGTGAGTTGCGGTCATATTGGTCCACTGACCCAATTCACCATATGCCCTTGTTCTCTGCCTCCATGACCAGGGCACGATACGAGCAGATCTTGTGGTTCATGCACTTCAATGACAATGAACTCTGTCGTCCTCGTGGAGACCCTGAATACGATTGGCTCTACAAGATTCGGCCCCTCGTAAACCACTTCAACCAACGTTTTGCAGACTTGTTTACTCCCCATCAAGTTGTCTGCGTTGATGAGTCCCTGATTACATTTTCTGGCCGCTTGTCATTCAAACAGTACCTTCCCAGCAAGCGTGCCAGATACGGCGTCAAGATGTATAAGCTCTGTGACAGGGCCACAGGCTATACATGTAGTTTTATGGTTTACGAGGGTAAAGATAGTCACGTAGAGCCGACAAACTGCCCTGACTACATTGGAAGTGCTAGCAAGATAGGGTGGGACTTGGTGTCACCCTTATTCGGAAAGGGGTACCACTTGTATGTGGACAATTATTACACGAGCGTGCCACTTTTTAGTCACCTTTTTGATCATCAGATTGGAGCATGTGGCACCGTGCGACCTAATCGCCGGGGCTTTCCCCAGCGCCTTGTATATTCCTGTCTTAGGCTGGGGGAGAGAGCCTGCTTGCAGTGTAATAATTTGCTCGCTATGAAGTGGAGGGATAATAAGAATGTTTTCGTTCTTACCTCCCTTCATGCAGACACAACGGTCCAAATTACTACAGCGACTGGTGTTGTGGAGAAACCCCTCTGTGTCCACAAATATAACCAAAATATGGGAGGGAAGGACCTCAACGACCAGTTGTTTGTGCCGTACCTAGTTGCCCGTAAGGCCAGACGCTGGTACAAAAAAGTGTCTGTTTATTTCAATTGGCTTTGCTGAACGCTTATGTGCTATACGGAGCTTCAGGATGGACTGGATCCTTCCTTAAATTCCAGGAAGAGATTGTCAGAGCCCTTCTGTTTCCAGACGGTGCTCCACCTCACCTTTCCCAACCAAATGCAGTAAGCCGGCTGCATGAGAGGCATTTTCTTTATATCCTCCTGAGTACCCCTAACCAACGAGCCCCCCAAAAAAGATGTTGTGTCTGCAGCAAGCGCGGATTTAGGCGTGACACCCGGTATTATTGTCCCTTCTGTCCTGACAATCCTGGTCTTTGCATTGGTGAATGTTTTAAACGCTACCATACACTAGTTGAGTATTAGCGTAGGGTACAGCACTGCACAGACTAGGACACACTTTCACAGGGTCTCCCAAGATGCCATCGCATTTTGAGAGACCCAAACCTGGTACCAGTTACAAAAGTTAAAGTTACAAAAAAAAGTGTAAAAAAAAAAAAAAAAAAACACAAAAAAAATATAAAATAATAAAAACCAAAAATAGTTGTCGTTTTATTGTTCTCTCTCTCTATTCTCTCTCTATTGTTCTGCTCTTTTTTACTGTATTCTATTCTGCAATGTTTTACTGTTGTTATGTTTTTATCATGTTTGGTAACCATTTTTTTGTTTTCAGGTACGCCATTCAGCTGCAGAGCGGATTTATTTATCTTGACAGCAACAGCGTTTGCTCTCACGATACTTAAAGCCGTGACTCCAGCGCTGTCGGAGGTGATTTCACCACCACAGTTACATACTTCAGCATATATGCCGAAGCGTGGGAGGCAGCAGTGGGTGGAGGAGCGATTTGCTCCTGCCTTTTGTGGGAGGATGCTCCCATGCTTCGGCACATATATATTTTAGGCACAGGTTGCGTTTAAATGTTTTATTTTTTACTATTTTTTTTTTTTGTATTTGTTTTGCAGCTATGGTAAGTCTTACTGTTATACTGTAATGTTACTTTGTTTTATTGTTAACCATCATTTGCTTAGCAGGTATGCCATTCAGCTGCAGAGCGGATTTATTTATCTTGACAGCAACAGCGTTTGCTCCCACGATACATAAAGCCATGACTCCACCGCTGTCGGAGGTGATTTCACCACCACAGTTACATACTTCAGCATATATGCCGAAGCGTGGGGGCAGCAGTGGGTGGAGGAGCGATTTGCTCCTACCTTTGGCGGGAGGATGCCTCCATGCTTCGGCATATATAAACGGTGCATGTATCCCCATCATTAGAAGTGGGTGGATGAAGGGAGGTATTCTAATGGTGGGCATACCCACCGATCAATATCTTTTTTTGTCAGCCCACAGGCTGCATGAAAAAAAAGTTTAAAGTATATGCCCAACAAGGACCAGCAACGTACTGGTATGTTGCTAGCTTTGAGTGGTTATACCAGAATGATGCCTGCAGGTTTATGGAAACATCTTGGTATCATTCTATTCAGCCAGCGGTCGGCTTTCATGTAAAAGCAATCCTAGTGGCTAATTAGCCTCTAGACTGCTTTTACAAGCAGTGGGAGGGAATGCCCCCCCCCACCGTCTTCCATGTTTTTCTCTGGCTCTCCTGTCCCAACCAGGGGCGGATCCAGAGCCTAGTCTCGGGAGGGGCACTGGCAGAAAATACACTAACTGACCCCCATACTACACTAACTGACCCCCATGCTACACTAACTGACCCCCATGCTACACTAACTGACCACCATGCTACACTAACTGACCACCATACTACACTAACTGACCCCCATACTACACTAACTGACCACCATACTACACTAACTGACCACTATACTACACTAACTGTATGTATTGTAACAGGGGCGGCAGAAGAACGGAAGTCTCAGACAGTCTGCCTATTACTCCAGTCTCCAGCCTCCTCCAGCATGATGAGCATCTAGTGTCGTGTCCAGGCTGTGTCACACTGTCACGTCGGTCGGCTCTGAAAGACTCGAGTCCGACCTCCGACGTGACGGTGACTCACTCACTCACTGCAGTGTGACTGACCTGACTGACGTCACTCGTTGCTAACGCCAGGGCCGCCTGGCGTCTAGCAACGAGTGCAGGGAAGAGGCTCCACCCACCTATTCTTCCTTCAGTGTGAGTGACCGCCGCTGCCTGTAGTACCACACCAGGGCTGGACTGGGACAAAAATGTGGCCCTGGACTTTATCCAGACTGGCCCAGGGCACAGCACATTGGGGCACAGCACACATCGGGGGAAACAGAACACAGCACATCAGGGTACATGGGGCACATTTGGGCACATCAGGGCATTTTTGGGCACATCAGGGCACATGGGGCACATTCAGGGCACATCAGGCACATGGGGTACATCAGGGCACATCAGAGCACATTCAGGGAACATTCAGGGCACATCAGGCACATGGGGTACATCAGGGCACATTCTGGGAACATCAGGGCACATGGGGCACATTCAGGGCACATCAGGCACATGGGGTACATCAGGGCACATCAGGCACATGGGGCACATTCAGGGCACATTCAGGGCACATGGGGTACATCAGGGTACATCAGGGCACATTCAGGGCACATCAGGCACATGGGGTACATCAGGGCAAATCAGGCACATGGGGTACATCAGGGCACATCAGGCACATGGGGTACATCAGGGCACATCAGGCACATGGGGTACATCAGGGCACATCAGGCACATGGGGTACATCAGGGCACATTCAGGGCACATGGGGTACAATCAGGGCACATTCGGGGCTCATACAATCAGGGCACATGGGGTACAATCAGGGCACATGGGGTGCAATCAGGGCACATGGGGTACAATCAGGGCACATGGAATAAATTCAGGGCACATCAGGGTACATTCAGGGCTCATAGGGTACAATCAGGGCACAGCGTTTACTTGTTTTCTTCATATGCAGAGTAGCGCAGGCAGCCTCTGTAGTAAGTTCTCTCTCATGTCACGCTGCTGCTGCTCCCCCCGGTGGCCCCTCCTCCTCCTCCTCTCTTCTCGTCCATCCCAGTCTCACACACTGCAGTGTGACTGACCTGACTGACGTCACTCGTTGCTAACGCCAGGGCTGCCTGGCGTCTAGGAACGAGTGCAGGGAAGAGGCTCCACCCACCTATCCTTCCTTCAGTGTCAGACCGCCGCCGCCCGTACGTACCACACGCGAGTCTCTCTCTCGGCGCCGCTGATCGGCACATGTGAGAGAGAGACTCGGGCCGGCAGCGGAGCGGCAGGAGACAATTACATTCAGACTCAGAGTGTGCTATTATTTGGGGGGGGCAATTGCCCTGTTGCCCCCCCCCCCTGGATCCGCCCCTGGTCCCAACAGGGAACCCGAGAATGCAGCCGGTGATTTGGCCAGCTGACCATAGAGCTGATCAGAGACCAGAATGGCTCCAATCATCTCTATGGCCTAAGAAACCGGAAGCTACGAGCATTTCATGACTTAGATTTCGCCGGATGTAAACAGTGCCATTGGGAAATTGGGAAAGCATTTTATCACACCGATCTTGGTGTGGTCAGATGCTTTGAGGGCAGAGGAGAGATCTAAGTTCTAATAGACTCCAATTTTTTCAAAAAAGAGTACCTGTCACTACCTATTCCCTGAGATAACAATACAAATGATTTAAAAAAAATTAAAAATTAACGAAACAGTTTAAAAATAAGATAAAAAATAATAAAGAAAAAAAAAAAAGCACCCCTGTCCCCCCCTGCTCTCACGCAAAGGCGAACGCAAACGTCAGTCTGGCTGCAAATGTAAACAGCAATTGCACCATGCATGTGAGGTATCACCGCAAAGGTCAGATCGAGGGCAGTAATTTTAGCAGTAGACCTCCTCTGTAAATCTAAAGTGGTAACCTGTAAAGGCTTTTAAAGGCTTCCAAAATGGGGTCATTTGGGGGGGGGGGGAGTTGTGCCATCTTGGCATTTTATGGCCTTCAAAACTGTAATAGGTAGTGAAGAGTGAAATCAAAAATTTATGCCCTTAGAAATCCTGAAGGCAGTGCTTGGTTTTCGGGGCCCTGTACGCGGCTAGGCTCCCAAAAAGTCCCACACATGTGGTATCTTCATACTCAGGAGAAGCAGCAGAATGTATTTTGGGGTGTAATTCCACATATGTCCATGGCATGTTTGAGCAATGTATCATTTAGTGACAACTTTGTGCAAAAAAAGAAAAAAAAAGTTTGTAATTTTCCAGCAACTTGTGTCAAAATATAAAATATTCCATGGACTCAACATCCCTCTCAGTAAATAGCTTGGGGTGTCTACTTTCCAAAATGGGGTCATTTGGGGGGGGGTTTGTGCCCTCTGGGCATTTTATGGCCTTTAAAACTGTGATAGGTAGTGAGGAGTGAAATCAAAAATGTACGCCCTTAGGAATCCTGAAGGCGGTGCTTGGTTTTCGGGGCCCCGTACGCAGCTAGGCTCCCAAAAAGTCCCACACATGTGGTATTCCCATACTCAGGAGAAGCAGCTAAATGTATTTTGGGGTGCAATTCCACATATGCCCATGGCCTGTGTGAGCAATATATCATTTAGTGACAACTTTTTGTAAATTTTTTTTTTGTCATTATTCAGTCACTTGGGACAAAAAAAATGAATTTTCGATGGGCTCAACATGCATCTCAGCAATTTCCTTGGGGTGTCTACTTTCCAAAATGGGGTCATTTGGATCAGAAGAACACCACTCATTTTCTTCAGGTAGCTTTAGGTGCACACTGTGCAGAGGATGCACTACACTAACTTGTAAATACTGCAGCTGCCTGCGGTACTGTACTAATAGGATCAGAAGAACAGCACTAATTTTCTTCAGGTAGCTTTAGGTGCACACTGTGCAGAGGACGCACTACACTAACTTGTAAATACTGCAGCTGCCTGTGGTACTGTACTAATAGGATCAGAAGAACACCACTAATTTACTTCAGGTAGCTTTAGGTGCACACTGTGCAGAGAACGCACTAGACTAACTTGTAAATACTGCAGCTGCCTGCGGTACTGTACTAATAGGATCAGAAGAACACCACTCATTTTGTTTAGGTAGCTTTAGGTGCACACTGTGCAGAGAACGCACTACACTAACTTGTAAATACTGCAGCTGCCTGCAGTACTGTACTAATAGGATTAGAAGAACACCATTAATTTTCTTCAGGTAGCTTTAGGTGCACACTGTGCAGAGGACGGACTACACTAACTTGTAAATACTGCAGCTGCCTGCGGTACTGTACTAATAGGATCAGAAGAACACCACTAATTTTCTTCAGGTAGCTTTAGGTACACACTGTGCAGAGGACGCACTACACTAACATGTAAATACTGTGGCTGCCTGCGATACTGTACTAATAGGCTCATAAGAACACCACTTATTTTCTACAGGTAGCTTTAGGTGCACACTGTGCAGAGAACGCACTACATTAACCTGTAAATACTGCAGCTGCGTGCGGTACTGTACTAATAGGTTCAGAAGAACACCACTCATTTTCTACAGGTAGCTTTAGGTGCACACTGCAGAGAACGCACTACACTAACTTGTAAACACTGCAGCTGCCTGCAGTACTGTACTAATAGAATCAGAAGAACACCACTAATTTTCTTTAGGTAGCTTTAGGTGCACACTGTGCAGAGAATGCACTACACTAACTTGTAAATACTGCAGCTGCCTGCAGTACTGTACTAATAGAATCAGAAGAACACCGCTCATTTTCCTCAGGTAGCTTTAGGTGCACACTGTGCAGAGGACGCACTACACTAACTTGTAAATACTACAGCTGCCTGTGGTAATGTACTAATAGGATCAGAAGAACACCACTAATTTTCTTCAGGTAGCTTTAGGTGCACACTGTGCAGAAGACGCACTACACTAACTTGTAAATACTGCAGCTGCCTGTGGTACTGTACTAATAGGATCAGAAGAACACCACTAATTTACTTCAGGTAGCTTTAGGTGCACACTGTGCAGAGAACGCACTAGATTAACTTGTAAATACTGCAGCTGCCTGCGGTACTGTACTAATAGGATCAGAAGAACACCACTCATTTTGTTTAGGTAGCTTTAGGTGCACACTGTGCAGAGAACGCACTACACTAACTTGTAAATACTGCAGCTGCCTGCAGTACTGTACTAATAGGATTAGAAGAACACCATTAATTTTCTTCAGGTAGCTTTAGGTGCACACTGTGCAGAGGACGGACTACACTAACTTGTAAATACTGCAGCTGCCTGCGGTACTGTACTAATAGGATCAGAAGAACACCACTAATTTTCTTCAGGTAGCTTTAGGTACACACTGTGCAGAGGACGCACTACACTAACATGTAAATACTGTGGCTGCCTGCGATACTGTACTAATAGGCTCATAAGAACACCACTTATTTTCTTCAGGTAGCTTTAGGTGCACACTGTGCAGAGAACGCACTACATTAACCTGTAAATACTGCAGCTGCGTGCGGTACTGTACTAATAGGTTCAGAAGAACACCACTCATTTTCTACAGGTAGCTTTAGGTGCACACTGCAGAGAACGCACTACACTAACTTGTAAACACTGCAGCTGCCTGCAGTACTGTACTAATAGAATCAGAAGAACACCACTAATTTTCTTTAGGTAGCTTTAGGTGCACACTGTGCAGAGAATGCACTACACTAACTTGTAAATACTGCAGCTGCCTGCAGTACTGTACTAATAGAATCAGAAGAACACCGCTCATTTTCCTCAGGTAGCTTTAGGTGCACACTGTGCAGAGGACGCACTACACTAACTTGTAAATACTACAGCTGCCTGTGGTAATGTACTAATAGGATCAGAAGAACACCACTAATTTTCTTCAGGTAGCTTTAGGTGCACACTGTGCAGAAGACGCACTACACTAACTTGTAAATACTACAGCTGACTGTGGTAATGTACTAATAGGATCAGAAGAACACCACTAATGTTCTTCAGGTAGCTTTAGGTGCACACTGTGCAGAGGACACACTACACTAACTTGTAACTACTACAGCTGCCTGCAGTACTGTACTAATAGGATCAGAAGAACACCATTAATTTTCTAAATACTGCACCTAAAGCTACCTGAAGAAAATTAGTGGTGTTCTTCTGATCCTATTAGTACAGTACCACAGGCAGCTGTAGTATTTACAAGTTAGTTTAGTGCGTCCTCTGCACAGTGTGCACCTAAAGGTACCTAAACAAAATTAGTGGTGTTCTTCTGATCCTATTAGTAGAGTACCGCAGGCAGCTGCAGTATTTACAAGTTAGTGTAGTGTGTCCTCTGCACAGTGTGCACCTAAAGCTACCTGAAGAAAATTAGTGGTGTTCCTCTCATCCTATTAGTACAGTACCACAGGCAGCTGTAGTATTTACAAGTTAGTGTAGTGCATCCTCTGCACAGTGTGCACCTAAAGCTACCTGAAGAAAATGAGTGGTGTTCTTCTGATCCTATTAGTACAGTACCACAGGCAGCTGTAGTATTTACAAGTTAGTGTAGTGCGTCCTCTGTACAGTGTGCACCTAAAGCTACCTGAAGAAAATGAGTGTCGTTCTTCTAATCCTATTAGTACAGTACCGCAGGCAGCTGCAGTATTTACAAGTTAGTGTAGTGTGTCCTCTGCACAGTGTGCACCTAAAGCTACCTGAAGAAAATAAGTGGTGTTCTTCTGATCCTATTAGTACAGTACCGCAGGCAGCTGCAATATTTACAAGTTAGTGTAGTGCGTCCTCTGCACAGTGTGCACCTAAAGCTACCTGGAGACAATTGCTGTTGTTCTGCTCCTATTAATACCACAGGCAGGCAGCTACAGTATTTACATTTAGTGTACTGTGTCCTCTGCACAGTGTGCATCTAAAGCTACCTGAAGAAAATTAGTGGTGTTCCTCTCATCCTATTAGTACAGTACCACAGGCAGCTGTAGTGTTTACAAGTTAGTGTAGTGCATCCTCTGCACAGTGTGCACCTAAAGCCACCTGAAGAAAATGAGTGGTGTTCTTCTGATCCTATTAGTACAGTACCACAGGCAGCTGTAGTATTTACAAGTTAGTGTAGTGCGTCCTCTGTACAGTGTGCACCTAAAGCTACCTGAAGAAAATTAGTGGTGTTCTTCTAATCCTATTAGTACAGTACCGCAGGCAGCTGCAGTATTTACAAGTTAGTGTAGTGTGTCTTCTGCACAGTGTGCACCTAAAGCTACCTGAAGAAAATTAGTGGTGTTCTTCTGATCCTATTAGTACTGTACCGCAGGCAGCTGTAGTATTTACAAGTTAGTGTAGTGCGTCCTCTGCACAGTGTGCACCTAAAGCTACCTGGAGACAATTGCTGTTGTTCTGCTCCTATTAATACCACAGGCAGGCAGCTACAGTATTTACATTTAGTGTACTGTGTCCTCTGCACAGTGTGCATCTAAAGCTACCTGAAGAAAATGAGTGGTGTTCTTCTGATCCTATTAATACCACAGGCAGGCAGCTACAGCATTTACAGTTAGTGTACTGCATCCTCTGCACAGTGTGCACCTAAAGCTACCTGAAGAAAATTGCTGTTGTTCTGCTCCTATTAATACCCCAGGCAGGCAGCTACAGTATTTACAGTTAGTGTACTGTGTCCTCTGCACAGTGTGCACCTAAAGCTACCTGAAGAAAATTAGTGGTGTTCTTCTGGTCCTATTAATACCACAGGCAGGCAGCTACAGTATTTACAGTTAGTGTAGTGCGTACTCTGCACAGTGTGCACCTAAAGCTATCTGGAGACAATTGCTGTTGTTCTGCTCCTATTAATACCACAGGCAGGCAGCTACATTATTTACAGTTAGTGCACTGTGCCCTCTACACAGTGTGCACCTAAAGCTACCTGAAGAAAATTAGTGGTGTTCTTCTGATCCTATTAATACCACAGGCAGGCAGCTACAGCATTTACAGTTAGTGTAGTGTGTCCACTGCACAGTGTGCACCTAAAGCTACCTGGAGACAATTGCTGTTGTTCTGCTCCTATTAATACCACAGGCAGGCAGCTACAGTATTTACACTTATGCCCCGTACACACGGTCGGATTTTCCGGTGGAAAATGTGCGATCGGAGCGTGTTGTCGGAAATTCCGGCCATGTGTGGGCTCCATCGGACTTTTTCCATCGGATTTTCCGACACACAAAGTTTGAGAGCAGGCTATAGAAAATTGAGTACTGTCCGTGATACTTTTTTTATTTGCACTAACATACAATTTTTCAGGACAAGCTTTCGGGGTATGTCCCCTTCTTCAAAGTCCAAGCAGTACTGATTCACAAATTTTTAAGCTGAATGTTAAAGAAGAAAAAAAAAAAAAAAAAGAGAAATGCAAACACATACAAATCAATGGTAATAAAGATAGCAGCAGAGTTAGTGAGATAAGACAGAGGGAGAGCTATAGAATGCAGGGGGGATACTAGTCACAGAGGGGTTCGTAAAACTTTAGCATAATGTGTAAGGAAACCAATATCTAAATTTAGGCCATTATATTTCGTGTCAAAAAGAAGTATCATTCTTAGTTCAAACGTTTTCCTTTCCTGGATAGTTCTGAAATTCCCTTTAAGAACTAAAACACTGAGGTCTTCTATAGTGTGGTCCGGTTGTGAGAAGTGATGCCCCACAGGTGTGCATAAACTGTCTTCTTTATGTTCTTTGATAGTATGTCTGTGCAAATTCATCCTCGCTTGCAACTTCTGTCCTGTTTCACCAACATAAGATCCTTTGCTGCACCTTTTGCATTGGATGAGGTACACAACATTACTGGAGGTACAGTTGTAAGATCCCATGATATCGAAGGTCCCAGCAATTGCACAATTGCACTAACACGGCTACAATCAAATCAAGAGCAGGCTATAAAATTTTCTGACAACAAAATCTGATCGTGTTAATTCCGACCGTGTGTGGACAATTCCGACGCATAAAGTGCCACGCATGTTCAGAAGAAATTCCGAGACGGAACAGCTCGGTCTGGTAAAATTAGCGTTCGGAATGGATAGATCACTTTCGTCAGGCTGCAATCTTTAAAATTGTTTAATACAGCGCACTCTCTTCTTCTTTATAATGCAGGAAGAACAAAGTAGTTTTGCTGCTGATATTCACACAGAGTTCTCACAAACTTCTTTCTTTCTTATTTATCGTGATTCCCTCAATATATTATGATTTGTCACATCTGACCAAAAATCTATAAAAAATTTTTTTGTGTTTTTTTTTGTTTTTTTCAAGCCTGATGTGATTTCTTTTATTTTTTTTTGGTTTGTATTTTTTTCAAGGCTAATCTTGTTTTTGTTTTTTGTTTTTTTAGTTATTTAACATCCAGAATATTTTTGTGTGTGTTTTGTGTGTCAAGTTACCACAACACCATTATTATCTTGTATTATTTAATCTCAAGGAGATTGCATGGTGTTGATGTCTCTTGTTAATTTCACATTGTATTTTGAAATGTACCTGCCTCCTCACAAACAAACTGTCCTTTTTGAAGGAAAACACACATAGGCGAGTCTAATTGAAACCAAAAAACCCTTTAAGGGTTTAAGGGCTCACAACCAAACAAAGAGGGAGGCAATGCTGGAGAAACAGAAGAAATTGGTGAAGCCTTTGGCCCCCAGGGCACACATCAATTATTTTACTGCAAAATTGGTGGCCTGAGGAGTCCATATATAAGGGAGTGCAGTCTGGTCCAGAAGTCCCAGAGATCCTGAAAGCAGCAGATGACATCTGTGTCCCCAGGCTGTGGACATACAAGAGGCTGCATCTTTTGCCAGACCAGACTGAACCCAGGTCATCACTCTCTGGTCTTCCTTCCACGCTTCCTTCCATGCTGTGGCTGTGGTGGTGGAGTTGTGGCAGGAGGAGGAGGAGGATGTTCCAACTCACTCAGGTGGGTATTGGGTGTGATTTCGCCCCTCACCCCCTTAGTTAAGACTTTATAAAGAAGGTCCTCACACAGCTGGTGTTGGCCCTCCTGCATGCCCTGCAGTTTGGTGGTAGCTATGCAGGCAAAGGCCTCTTCAGGAGTGGGGGTGGCTCTGAGGGATGCAGAAGCCTCCTGAATGAGCCTGAGTGCTGAATCCTGCACGTGACTCCCCTTCCTGGGTCTTTTGTTTGGAAGGCGGAGGGGAGGGACCTGCAATTCTGTCAGGCTCCTACTGGTCCAAGGCTTTTCCTGGCTGCCACTTAGCCCCGCCTCCTCCTGGCTGCCACTAACCCCCGCCTCCTCCTGGTTGCCACATTCCACAGCCTCCTCCTGTGTGCCACATTCCAGAGCCTCGTCCTGGCTGAGGTCTCCCTGTGTATGAAAAAGGGACATAGTTTTAGTTTTTACTTCATCAATCACACACAATTTTCATCTCATGACTGTTGCAAATTGAATGTTAACAAATATAAAAGACTATCATTCTGAGCCCAGCATTTTTCATTCTTGTCCCAATTATTTTTGCCCACTACTGTCTATTGATATGTAAAACACTTTATTAAATTAGCAATTAGTGATCAATAATAACATCTAGCAAACATAATTTCTTTATTGACCAGAAATCTGTAGAAGAATGCTATACCTGGCTCAAGCTGGGCTCCTCCACTTCTTCCTGTCTGGAAGTCCCAGGTTGGACATCGGAAGCCTCAGCTGGGGTGGAAGGAAGAGTGGAAGGAAGAGTGGAGAGGGATTCCCTGACTTCAGTCTGGTCTGACAGAAATTGCAGTCTCTCATAGTACCACAGCCTGGGGACATAAATGTCATCTGCTCCTGCTCCGGATCTCTGGGAATCCGTGACCTTCTTGCGCTCCCTTAGATAAGTGCTCCTCAGGCCACCAATTTTGGCTTTTAAATAGGGGATGGTTGCTGTGGGGACCACCGGCTTCACCAACTCCAGCAGTTTCTCCAGAGCTGTCTGCCTCTTTTGTTTATTATTATAATGTGGATGTTTCACCTGCCACAGACAGGGCAGCTCCCTGTGCTTGTCTATGAACAGGGGGAGGAAGTTGTGGTCATTGAAGCCATCCATTTTATTTGCAAGACACAACATGAGACAAACCCTAATGTCAGGCAAAACTCTCCAAATCTTGTTACAATATAGGCCTCAATCTAGAAGCAGTATAGGCCCAAGTTTAGATCTTACCTTCGTTATCACGATCGGCGCCTCCGATACTCCTTCCTCCGCTCACAGATCGTACATACTATGCACGCGTGTTACGCTTTATATACACTGCGCATGCGTGAAACTCTGCCCGCCCCTGACATTCTTTCTATTCTATTCCCCGCCCCTTCTCGTTCGGCGCAGTGGGGGAAGAGCACATGGCGGAGACACAGCAGGTGCGTGCTAATTTCAGCAACGAGGAGGAGGGGGAGGAAAGCCCGGAGCCAGAAACGTCACGATCCAGAAGGAGACAATTTAAGGCATCAAATATGTCCTTTGGGGAGATGTTAGAGATGGTGGACATCCTGAAGAGGGCCGACTATGATGGGAAGTATGGACCTTACCCCAACCCCAATGTCAGAAAGGCCAAGATCATGGCGAAAGTGGTCAAGAGTCTGCACCAGAATTTCGGGGTACAACGATCGAAAGATCAGCTCAGGAAATGGTGGTCGGACCTCAAATAAAGAGAGCACGAGCAGTACAGAACGATCCGGAGAGTGCTGCAAAAAAGTAAGTAGTTGTCCTGTGTTCCTATTCTTTATGTTTATTACGTTCGTGCTGTTCCATGTGCTTTTCTTAACTGTTATCCAGTTTAAAATGGCAACTTTCATGTTCATGGGCACATTATTCGTTCGTATAAAACATTGTTCTTTCGGCCTAGAAAACACCATTGTTTTGACCATACGCATTTGCCCACATTTTTTATGGCCTACTTGTCTGAAAATAATTTGGTCGTGTAGATGGGTTTGTAACTAGAATAAATAAACAAAACACCAAGCACAATAATGTTCTCACTGTAACATGTAAAATCAGATAAGTGTAAATCAAAATATGTGTATGCACGTGCGATTAAATTCTAATTAAGTGATTGATAATAGTTGTTTGATTGAAAAATATGAAATCAAGCTGCTATCAATTAGACAGTGATCAGAATCCCATAGAGATTAAATACATATAAAATAGATTGATGCGCTCTAATACATAATTCAATCAAATGTGAAAAAAATTAAGTTTGTGCTAAAAGCCAAATGTGATCAAATATAAATGCAACTAAAGTGTCCAAGTCGCTAATATATAAAATCGCAAGAAATAAATAGCAAAGAATGAATAAATGTGAAAAAAATATGTGCAACACTAAAAACACAATGTGCAAGTCCACTAAAAATTGTGTTGAGACACGTGCGATTTCTCCAGAGTGAGAAATGCAAAGATTATTATATTGAGATTGTGTACAAATATACTATAAATGCAAAAAATTGTCAACTAAAGAATGATCGATCCAATTGGTGCCAATGAAAAATGGAGTGAAAATTACTAAATAAATAAATAATTAATAAAATATATTCCCTATGGCAAGTGCTAAACACTCCATGATGCTGAAAGAATATATATAAATAAATGATAAACTTATTACAGTGCTATATATATATATATATACAATTGATAGATATAAATAAATAAATAGATAATCCCGGTAAAGTGCAATTTAGTAAAGATAATTAAGATAATTTAGTTCATTAAATGGGATTAATGATAGACAACAGTTCAATCCTCAGTAACCTGGGATGCCTGGATTCCTACAGTTCTTGTTTGTTCACACTATAGGTTATTTCTTCAACAGCCACAATAACTAGTAATTTTCTCAGTATCAGATAATTATGTAAGATAAATAAAGAGAAAAATACTTGCGCAATATTGCTACAAAGAAAGTCCACAAGCAAAACAGCACAGTGATACACTCACGTGTGCCCGACTTGTTTAAGGCATGCAGATAAGCAGATAAGCAGATAGGCAGATCTCAGCTGGCGCCTACGGACGAGGCTTGTGTTACAAGCTGCTGCTGTCTGATACAATGTATTCGGCAGACTATGTCCTAGGCTCCTCCCACGCATTGCGTCACTGACATGTGACTTTCTCAAGGCCTTGAGAATGTAATAAGTTTATCATTTATTTATATATATTCTTTCAGCATCATGGGGTGTTTAGCACTTGCCATAGGGAATATATTTAATTAATTATTTATTTATTTAGTAATTTTCACTCCATTTTTATTGGCACCAATTGGATCGATCATTCTTTAGTTGACGATTTTTTTGCATTTATAGTATATTTGTACACAATCTCAATATAATAATCTTTGCATTTCTCACTCTGGAGAAATCGCACATGTCTCAACACAATTTTTAGTGGACTTGCACATTGTGTTTTTAGTGTTGCACATATTTTTTTCACATTTATTTATTCTTTGCGATTTTTTTCACATTTTTTTCACATTTATTCATTCTTTGCAATTTATTTCTTGCGATTTTATATTTTAGCGACTTGGACACTTTCATTGCATTTATATTTGATCACATTTGGCTTTTAGCACAATCTTTATTTTTTTCACATTTGATTGAATTTTGTATCAGAGCGCATCAATCTATTTTATATGTTTGTAACTAGAATGAAATGCAAACTAGATTCTGTGTAAGGAGAGGACACTCAGCAGTTTTCACATCTGGACTCTGGAGCACTAGTGTGGGACACAAGAACACCCTTTTTATTAGGGGGCCCCACACAGGTGCTCCAGTGTATACTATAGGGGTGTCTCCATCTGTGAAGCTTGTACAAAACAGGTAAAGTATTGAAGCTTGACAAAGGACAATAAAAATTCTACATCTTGGAACTCTGCCAAAATAGACAATTGTACCCCACTTCCAAGCAATGTTTCATATTCCTATTTCTGCCATCAAATATCTGTGTGCTAAGTATACCTATTTTTTTTTACATAGGGGAGAAAAGACTCGGAGGACACCCCTCATCCGAGGAGACCACAGACCCCCCACCTCTGGAAGAAGGGGAAATTCACCTAAGCCAAGCAGAGCAGGAGGAGAAAGACGTGGTGGAAATTGGCACAACAGGTGAGTGTCTGCGACCACAGGCTCAGGTAAGAGATGGATGCCGGCATATTCATAATACATGGTGTGTTTTTGTTTCTATCTTTTTAGGTGATCGTGATGTTGTGGATCCAGGGCATTTCACCTCAGAAAGTGCACAGATCCTGATCAGGGAGATCATGGGGTGTAATAGGGACTTGGAAAACATCCTGAAAAACATCAATGATGTTCAACAAAAAATTAAGAACCTCATTGATGTTTTAGGGAGAGTTTAAAACCCCTCCAAATTCCTTGGGTTTTTTGTGTGCTAAAAATTTTTACCATTTTTTTTTTACATATTTGCGAAAGCCAAATTTTGAAGATGCACATAGTGTGTCAACATGTGCTATCTGCCATCACGGGAGATCAATGGACGCATTTGGGGGTGCAGCCCCTTCCTCAATAATAAAGTAGCTGCGAGGAAGGGGTTGCACTCCAAAAACATGTCCCTTGATCCCCCATGATGCAGCTAGCACATGTTGGCATTCGGCAATTTGTGTGGATCTTCAAAATTTGGCTTTTCCTGGGGTGACTTCACCCCATCTGAACGCAATATCAAACACAGTTTGTAAATACTCATGTCTGATATTGCCTTCAAGTTCTACCAAATGTGAACTTTGTAAGTTCAAGATTTGTGCCTTGGTTTTAAACATGCCTGTTTTATCTTAAATGGACATTTCTACTTTTTCTAATGTGACCCCTAAAATTGTTATACAACAAACATGTTGGTTTGTTTTAAAAACCTTTTCTAAATGCACATGTGATTGTGCTGGTATTAAAAAGATTGTTAATCAAGAATGTGTGGATTATTGTCTCAATGCTCCAACACTTTTGTGGTGCTCTAATTGGTGTTTTCTGTGACAATGGGTGTTATTCCCTAAGGGCAAATCCACTTTGCACTACAAGTGCAGTTTCAAGTGCACTTGTAGTGCAAAGTGTCTTTGCTTTTAATAAATAACACCCAACAGTGCTTTGTAAGGTTACACAATCACGCCATTTTCAGGACTCACATTTCTGTCAGGGTCAGCTAAAAGAAACACAAGCAGTAAATGTCACCAAAGATTTGAGTAGTTATTTTTTTTATTATTTGAAAAAGGTTTCAGACATTGTCTGGCATATTGATAGCCTCCCTACCCGCAAAGTATTCAAGGTATCTTAGCCGGACATCACGGGCACTCAGGGGGGGCAAGCCAGGACGGCCACTTTCAAGCGCCGTCAGGGTTGTTTCATTTAGAATTCCAGCCTCAGGCCCAACTGAGCCAGCATAGTTGGCAGAACGTTGCCGTAAAAAGTTGTGTAGAACACAGCACACCAGGATAATATGATTCAGTTTATACTCCGCCATGTGTATGGGTGTAAGAAATAGGCAGAACCGGCTGGCCATGATTCCAAACGTGTTCTCCACCACTCTTCTGGCTCTGGCCAGCCGGTAATTAAAAACCCTCTGGTCTGGCGTGAGGGTCCTCATTGGGAATGGCCGCATAAGATGATCCCCCAGCGCAAACCTTCATCTGCAACGAAGACGAATGGGAGTCCTTCCACATTGTCTTCTGGAGGTGGCAAGTCCAAGCTGCCATTCTGGGGACGCCTGTAGAACTCCGTCTGGGTGATGACTCCACCATCGGACATCTGGCCATTCTTCCCCACGTCCACATACAGGAACTCGTAAGTAGCCGACACCACCGCCAACATCACAATACTATTGAACCCCTTGTAATTATAGTAGTATGACCCCAAATTGGGTGGATGATGTGTACGTGTTTCCCATCAATTGCCCCTCCGCAGTTAGGAAAGTCCCACCACTGGGCAAAGTGGGAGGCCATAGTCTGTCATTCCTGTGGCGTGGAAGGAAACTGTGGAATCAAACAACAACAAAAAATTAGTCATTTTGCACATAAACAGGGAAAGCAGATTAGACACAAACATTCTTGGCCAACATCAAGATAACATTTATTTGAGGGAGTTTTTAAAGACCAAAGTATAAGGTACACCTATCAGATCCCCCCCCCCCTCTCATGGGCCATTTTTAACATTTTAAGGGGGGGGGGCTCTTGGACAGGTAACCCTCTCCACTTCATTGAGAGATGAATGCCTAAATAATGGGTATTACTTTGGCCAGCCGCTCCTTAGTTACACTATTGGCAGCCCACTGGACAGATAAGAAGTGTCATAATATAAAGATTTAAATACACATTGTACACATTTGAGCACATTTGGAAATTCTACTATTACCTATCAAGATAATAATAGTATACAAAAACTTTAAACAGTACCATTTGAAAGTATACAGGCAGGCCCATGCACTACATGCTTTGGGGAATTCATCCATAAATCTGACCACTAAAGAGATGGGTATAGTGTGTATGGGTTTGGCAAAGTCACCGGATAGATGATTGAGGATAGATAGAGAATTGGTATCAGCTGACTTAGCAGTTGGGGGAGGGAGGGTTCCAAATGATTTGGGGACCCCCCAAAAAAAGCCTTGGGCACTCTGCCTGAATGTAAAGCACAAATCACATTTTAGAGCATTTTAAGGAGTGTTTAGGGTAAAGCACTACTATGGAGCTGATAAAATACATTGTTAAATGAATACACGAGGTGAATGGCCAGGAGACCATGCTGGGGAGGTAAGTGAAGGAAAATATGTATGAAGGAGAAAAAAAAATTACTTCAAAATCCTGCATGCATGAGGACAAAGGGGACATTCACAGCATATTCCAATCATGGTAATTAGGGAACGAGGAAAGAAATACAATACATTATCAAACATTAAATACAATAAAAAGTGATATTAAAGGATAAATCTTACCTTAATATACTCCTTCTGCACGACCTGGATGATGGAAGAACAGGTCTCTGAGATAATGATCCCCAGAGCCTGGGGGGAGATGCCTGTTGAGAACTTCAAGTCCTGCAGACTTCTCCCCGTCGCCAAGTACCGCAAGGTGGTGACGAGCCTCTGCTCCGAAGTGATGGCTTGCCTCATGCAGGTATCCTGCCTGCTGATATAGGGGGTCAGCAAAGCCAACAAACGGTGAAATACGGGGTCCATCATCCGGAGAAAGTTCCTGAAATCATCAGGATTATTCTCACGGATCTCACGGAGCAAAGACATGTGACAGAACTGGTCACTCTGGAGCAACCAATTCTTGGTCCATGAACTCCGGACTGGACTTGTGTCAAGGTAAGTAACCCCAACACCAAGCCACCGCGCAGCACAAACTCTACGAGGAGTACGTGTACGCAACATGGCTAGAAAACGGTCGGCTGCTCAGAACGAAGTAACAGAACGCACTGAAGAACAGCAAGGCCTGTGAAGAGCGACCTGAAAAACAGTAATGAATGAACAAGAACACAATGACAAGAGTCACGCGTAACTCGCTGCGCACACTGAAGAGCAGATACAAACCCACAAGCACAAACTGGACAGCAGAAAACGATCTGAAAACCACGAGTCTGAAAAAGCGTGAATCATCTCTCACCAAACTTTTACTAACACGAGATTAGCAAAAGGAGCCCAAAGGGTGCCGCACTTGGTTCTGAACTGGCCTTTTCTAGTCTTGTCGTAGGTGGTGTACGTCACCGCATTCTTGGCGATCGGAAATTCCGACAACTTTGTGCGACCGTGTGTACGCAAAACAAGTTTGAGCCAACATCCGTCAGAAAAAATCCACGGATTTTGTTGTCGGAATGTCCGATCAATGTCCGATCGTGTGTACGGGGCATTAGTGTACTGTGTCCTCTACACAGGCAGCTACAGTATTTACAGTTAGTGTAGTGCGTCCTCTGCACAGTGTGCACCTAAAGCTACCTGGAGATAATTGCTGTTGTTCTGCTCCTATTAATACCACAGGCAGGCAGCTACAGTATTTACAGTTAGTGCACTGTGTCCTCTGCACTGTGTGCACCTAAAGCTACCTGAAGAAAATTAGTTGTGTTCTTCTGATCCTATTAATACCACAGGCAGGCAGCTACAGTATTTACAGTTAGTGTACTGCGTCCTCTGCACAGTGTGCACCTAAAGCTACCTGAAGAAAATTGCTTTTGTTCTGCTCCTATTAATACCACAGGCAGGCAGCTACAGTATTTACAGTTAGTGTACTGTGTCCTCTTCACAGTGTGCACCTAAAGCTACCTGAATAAAATTGGTGGTGTTCTTCTGATCCTATTAATACCACAGGCAGGCAGCTACAGTATTTACAGTTAGTGTACTGCATCCTCTGCACAGTGTGCACCTAAAGCTACCTGAAGATAATTGCTGTTGTTCTGCTCCTATTAATACCACAGGCAGACAGTTACAGTATTTACAGTTAGTGTATTGCGTCCTCTGCACAGTGTGCACCTAAAGCTACCTGGGTACTATCATTGTACTTTGTCTGGCAAAGCAGCTGCCAACGCGGCCTCTTCCCTTGGCTCAATGGCATCAATCACTCTTTCCCTAGCCCCACCATGTCCTCCTGAGGAGTCCCCTGAACTGTTTGACCACAGTGTTGGGTACATGCTCCAGGAGGATGCCCAGTGTTTTGAAGGCTCCGATGATGGTACCCAGCTAGAGGAAGGCAGTAACGTGAGCCTAGAGAGAGGGAGTGCCCAAGAAGGACCGCAATCTGGCAGTCATGTTGCCCCTGCTGCAGCATACTGCCAGATTTGCTCCAGTGATGAGGAGGGAGGGAATGATGAGGTCACTGACTGCACGTGGGTGCCCGATAGGAGAGAGGAGGAGGCACATCACCAATGAGGCAGGATGCCCACCAGGGGCCAGCTTAAGGGCAGAACACCGACCGCAGAGCTCCGCATGTGCAGGGCGCTGCTGTCTCTGCGCGTTATTCCAAAAGTTCTTTGGTGTGGGCCTTTTTTGAGACGAGTGCATCAGATCCCACTGCTGCTATTTGCAACATATGTCTCAAGCGTATCTCTCGTGGCCAAAACATCTCCCGCTTGGTCACCACATGCTTGATCAGACATACCAGCAAAGGGTCTGAATACTTAGAACCACGTCATATTTCAGTTTTTCTTTTTTAATAAATCTGCAAAAATGTCAACAATTCTCTGTTTTTCTGTCAATATGGGGTGCTATGTGTACATTAATGAGGAAAAAATGAACTTAAATGATTTTAGCAAATGGCTGCAATATAACAAAGAGTGAAAAATTTAAAGGGGTCTGAATACTTTCCGTCCTCACTGTATGTTGACCTGCCATACAGTTCATTGGCAAGCGTGCCTAAAAGACCCACACCAAAGAACAAAGAGGACCTCTCCTTGCTCCTCATCAGCTGGGATCTCCAACCCCACTATACCTTCAGTCCTCTCTGAGACCTGCACTGAGAGGAATGAGGGTGTAGAATTAGGTGTGTCACAGCCAAGTACTTGGGGGCAATCTGCTATCGGTACACCGACGTCAGATTGTACCAGGCAAATTTCTCTGCCCCAGCTGCTGCACCGCCGAAAGAAGTTCACTCCCAGCCATCCACATGCCCAGCGGTTGAATGCTAGCTTGGCTAAATTGCTAGCACTTCAACTGCTGCCTTTTCAGTTGGTAGACTCTGCCCCCTTCCGTGAGTTTTTGGAATGTGTGGTTCTTCAGTGGCAGGTTCCCAAACGCCACTTTTTCTCACGAAAGGCGATTCCGGCTCTCTACCTGGCATGTGGAAGGAAATTTCTTGGCCTCGCTGGACAGGGCGGTCAGTGGTAAGATGCATATTACCGCTGACTCATGGTCCAGGAGGCATGGACAGGGACGTTACCTATCTTTCACTGCGCACTGGGTGACTCTTCTGGCAGCTGGGAAGGATGCAGGACAAGGTGCAGTAGTGTTGAAGGTTGTTCTGTCACCACGCCTCCAAAATACTACTAGTGGTGATTCTGCCACACCTCTCTCCTCCACCCCCTCCTCTTCTTCTTCCTCCATGGCCTCTTCCTGTGCTGATTTGACTTTGGAATCAGCGGTGCTCCGTAGGCGTTCAAGGGGCTACACAAGTACGCTGGCCAAAAGATGCCATGCGGTGCTTGAGCTGGTGTGCTTGGGGGACAGGAGCCACACTGGGGCAGAGATTCTATCAGCTCTGCAGGGGCAGATTCAGAGGTGGTTGACGCCACGCCAGCTTAAGGCAGGTATGGTGGTTTGCGACAATGGCACCAACCTCCTCCACCCTTCAACAGGGACAACTGACCCATGTGCCCTGTTTGGCTCACGTCCTTAACTTGGTGGTGCAGCGGTTCTTGGGTAGGTACCTGGGCTTACAGGATGTCCTGAGGCAGGCAAGGAAAGTCTGTGTGCATTTCCGCGGGTCATATAATGCCAGTGCTCGGCTAGCTGACCTCCAAAAGGAATTTAACCTGCCCAAGAACCGCCTAATCTGTGACATGCCCACCAGGTGGAACTCAACCTTGGCCATGCTGCAGCGGCTGCACACACAGCAGAGGGCCATTAATGAGTACCTGTGCAACTATGGCACCAGGACAGTGTGAGGGGACATCAGTGACACTGTCCCCCTTGTCCACCTGTTGGAGCACACGCTGCGTGGAATAATGGACAGGGCACTTGAGGCAGAACGGAGGCAGGAAGAGGAGGACTTCCTTAGCTCTCAAGGCCCCCTTTATCCAGACAGTGTTCCTGCGTGCCCGCCGATCACACAGGAAGAGGACGAGGAGGAGGAGGAGGAGGAAGAGGAGGATTGTGTCAGAACGGAGGTGGAACCTGGTAGTGAGCATCAGCAGCAGTCTTTAAGGGATCATTTACAGTCCCAAGAAACCCATGGACTTGTACGTGGCTGGGTGGAGGTGGCTGCGGATCATGTCGTCCTTAGTGACCCAGAGGACTCTGGACCGAATGCCTCAGCAAACCTACGCTGCGTGGCCTCCCTGATCCTGCAAAGCCTGCGTAAGGATCTTCGTATGCGTGGTATCAAGGAGAGGGATCAATACTGGCTGGCAACATTCCTTGATCCACGTTACAAGGGTAAGGTTGCGGACCTTATCTTGCCATCGCAGAGGGAGCAGAGGATGAAACATCTTCGGGAGGCCTTGCAGAAAGGTCTGTGCAACGCGTTCCCAGAGATTGGGAGGTTACAAACTCCTGTTCCTAGACAACGTGTTGCTGAGGCTTCGGTCAGACAAAGAAGGAGCGGTGGAGAAGGTGGCTGTCTGACCGATGCGTTCAGACAATTTTTTAGTCCGCAGCCCCAAGGTATGATCGGTTCCAGCAACCATCGCCAGCGTCTGTTTTACATGGTGCAGGAATACCTAGGGGCAAGATCTGACTTGGACACCTTTCCCACTGAAAATCCTCTGGGTTACTGGGTCTTGAGGATGGATCACTGGCCAGAGCTTGCACAGTATGCAATTGAGCTACTGGCCTGTCCTGCATCCAGCGTTCTTTCGGAACGCACATTCAGTGCTGCTAGAGGTTTTGTAACTGATCACAGGGTGCGTCTGTCCACCGACTCGGTCGATCGACTGACCTTCATAAAAATCAATCAGTCTTGGATCACCACCAGCTACCAAGCACCTGATGCTGATGTAACCGAATCATTTTTTTGAAGTGTCAGATCCCTTCAAAACTGCCTATGCTGATGCTGAGTGACTATCCTGTTATGCTGAGTGACTATACTCTTCCTCCTCAATGATCATGCTGATAGCTTGTAAGAATATTTTGGTTCTTGGTGCCGCCACCAGTGGCTAAGGCCCAATTTTTCAGCCCCTGTTTAACAGGGGCGTGTAATTACAATTTTTGATGCAATACTTTGCAGCAGGGCTTGTTTCTGTGCTCCAACTAGAGTATCTGTGAGGGGTTGCAGTGTTGTGGCACCAGCACCAGTGCCTAAGGCCCAATTTTTCAGCCCCTGTTTAACAGGGGCATGTAATTACAATTTTTGATGCAATATTTTATAGGAGGGCTCATTCCTGCGCTCCAACTTGAGTATCTGTGAGGGGTTGCAGTGTTGTGGCACCAGTGCCTAAGGCCCAATTTTTCTGCCCCTGTTCAACAGGGACATGTAATTACAATTCTTGATCTAATATTTCACAGTAGGGCCCATTTCTGCACCCACCAAGAGTAACTGTGAGGACTTAGTGTTGTGGCACCAGCACCACCACCACCAAAGGTCCAATTTTTCTGCCCTGTTCAACAGGTGCATGTAATTACAATTCTTGATCTAATATTTCACAGCAGGGCCCGTTCCAGCCCCCACCGAGAGTAACTGTGAGGACTTACAGTGTTGTGGCAACACCACCACCAAAGGCCCAATTTTTATGCCCCTGTTCAACAGGTGCATGTAATTACAATTCTTGATCTAATGTTTCACAGCAGGGCCCGTTTCTGCGCCCACCAAGAGTAACTGTGAGGACTTACAGTGTTGTGGCACCAGCACCACCACCACCACCACCACCACCAAAGGCCCAATTTTTCTGACCCTGTTCAACAGGGGCATGTAATTACAATTCTTCATCTAATATTTCACAGCAGACCCCGTTCCTGCGCCCCCCAAGAGTAACTGTGAGGGCTTACAGTGTTGTGGCAACACCAACACCTAAGGCCGCAATTTCTGCAGAGTATATAGGGCAGGCCCCTACTTTCAAACATCCAACTTACAAACGACTCTTACTTGCAAACGGAAGGAGACAACACGAAGTGAGATGAAATCTACCCCTAGGAAGGGAAATTCTCTCCTGTAAGGGTTAATATGGGAAAAACGTGTCTCCTCTCCACTGATGCTTTATCCCCAATCCTTGTTTCACTAAAAACACCAAATTGTCAAAAAACATTTGTCATTGGGACAGAAAGTGAAGTAAAATCTTCTGAAGAGGTGCACAGACAGCAAAACAAATGTCACAGGGGTGATAACTCTTCCCTATGTTTTCTAAAAAGCTTAAAAATAGATTTTTTTGGCTGGAGCTACACTTTAAAAATATACCAGTTCAAAATTACAAACAGATTCTACTTAACAACAAACCTACAGTTCCTGTCTTGTTTGCACCGCCTGTATACTGCTGTTCAGAGGGCCTGGGGCCCTACGCCTTTCCTTTTTTTAATTTGGGTGCGGGGTTCCCCTTAATATCCACACAATACCCAAAGGGCCTGGTAATGGACTGGGGGGGGGTTACCCATGCCGTTTGCCTCACTGATTTTCATCCATATTATCGGGACTGGACATTACATTAAAACCGTAAACAGTTTTAAATGACTTTTATTCCTTTAAAAATGACATTTTGTGCAGGGACTGTTCTAAGCACGGTAAACACGCGCCACTTTAGAGGCATACAATAGACACCCCCCAGGTACGATATTTAAAGGAATATTTCACTTTTTTTTTCACTTTAAGCATCATTAAAATCACTGCTCCCGAAAAAACATCAGTTTTTAAAACTTTTTTTTGTATTGATACATATCCCGGGTCCCCAAACCCTTTTTAGGACAATACCATGCAAATTAGCCTTTAAAATTAGCACTTTTGATTTTAAACGTTCGAGTCGCATAGACTTCAATGGGGTTCTAACGTTCGTGCGAATTTTTGGTCCGTTCGCAGGGTCTGGTGCGAACCGGGGAAAGGTCGGCTCATCCCTAATGGTTAGTATAGGGACTATATAGCGTGATATAGCTGGTATAAAACTATAGAAATTGAGGTTGCTTGTTTTAATGTCTGTACCTCTTTCCATGCTATCTTTTGTTCATGAAGAGTATATGTTTTAAAAAGTCATACCTTTTCTTCCCTGTAGCTTCTGTAGTTTCCACATACTCATGACTAATTAGATCGTAGTTTAGAGATGAACGTATAAGGAAATTGGCCTGTCAATCCTTGGAGGTTGTGTTAGCCAGGTCTGTGGTGCTAAGAGCAGAATTAACTCGATACAACCAAGAAAAAAGAAACAGGTTAGTACAAGTATAGTAAGCCCATTAGATATATGCCAATGGTGATTATAGTTTTTCCCTTTGTTATAACTCAGGGTGTTATGGTGCACACATGCATCCTTAGAGAGAAATTAGTTCCTTTGATCCCAATATATAATGTGTTTCTTGGAATTTTAAATGATTTAAAATCTGCAGTGGAAGTCTGTTCCTATTGTAGAAATTCAAGATGTAATATTGCGTAAGAAGAATTTTAATACACCGCTGCCATCGAACTTATTCAAAGAAATTATTGCTGGTTTTTGGATGAATAGATAGCATGTCGCTCACTTGGGACAGCACTATTGCAATGTTGCTGGAGGATTAGTGAGTGTCTTTTGTTTTAAGTGATTTTCGAGGAGGGGTAGCAAGATTGAAGTTTTCATAGTGTTTTTGCTTTATTCCTCCTTTGACAAAAGGTGATTTGCATGGAGAGGTTCTAGGCAGGGGTGAATTGGAAGTCACTGGCGAAGGTAGGCAAAATTCCTGGTACCATTCGGGTAATTTTACCAGGTCAATTTGGATGTTATTGCAGAACATGGGTAAATCATCCAGGGTACGTAGGAGATGTTGTTTCCCATTAAAGGGAATTTCCATCTGTAAGGCACTGTATCCCCTTTTCCCTTAGAACATCCAGAAGAGGTCTAACAGCTCTCCTATTTTTGAGTGTTATGGGAGAGAGGTCTTGGAATAATTGTATGGTGACATCATTAAAGAGGACTTGGTCGTTCTGCCTGGCTTTCTGCAAAATGTTTTCCTTCAGGGTGAAGCTTGTGAGACAGCAGATAATATCACGGGGTGGTGCCAGGTCGGGGGCTCTAGGTCTCAGTGCCCTGTGTGCTCTGTCAAAGTCTATGGGGGATTCCAATGGTCTCTCTAATAGACTGTTAAAGACAGAACAGAGCGCAGGCTTAATTTGTTCTGCAGACACCGATTCTGGGATGCCTCTTATTCTTATATTACTCCTTCTACCACGATTGTCTAATGCCCCGTACACACGGTTGGGCTTTGTTCGGACATTCCGACAACAAAATCCTAGGATTTTTTCTGACAGATGTTGGCTCCAACTTGTCTTGCATACACACGGTCGCTCAAAGTTGTCGGAAAATCCGATCGTTCAGAACGCGGTGACGTAAAACACGTATGTCGGGACTATAAACGGGGCAGTGGCCAATAGCTTTCATCTCTTTATTTATTCTGAGCATGCGTGGCACTTTGTCCGTCAGATTTGTGTACACACGATCGGAATTTCCGACAACGGATTTTGTTGTCGGAAAATTTTATATCCTGCTCTCCAACTTTTTGTGTCGGAAAATCCGATTAAAAATGTGTGATGGAGCCTACACACGGTCGGAATTTCCGACAACAAGGTCCTATCACACATTTTCCGTCGGAAAATCCGACCGTGTGTACGGGCCATAAGTCTTCCAAATGTCTGTTGATTGCAATCAAGTGTTGTGAGTGGGTAGTGGAGACTTCTTCTAGTCTTTTAATTGCTCTTTCCCTGTGTCTGCCTGCTCTCTCCCCTGCTGCCATTTGTTCTGTGAGCATGAGGATATCTGCCTTTACGTCAGTGTTGGCAGTAGAAAACGAGTTTTTAATGTCTGCTGCGATATCCATCGTTGCAACCTTAGTAAGTGGGTGATCAGGTGGAGAGGGGGTCTCTTACCAGATCCTCAGATGTCGCCAGTGACTCGTTATCGAAATCCTCTTCTTCCTCTTCTGTGTGGGTCCGCGCCATCTTGGCTCCTGCCATTCTTCTCCTGCCTTGTGCCTGGGACTTGAAGATGTCAGGTATCTGCTTGTTTCTGGCAGATCCTGACGCTCGTGGGTGGTTGTATTGTGTTCCTCCTTTAGTCAGTCTGCCCATTCTCTTTGGTTGCAATCGCAGAGTGGAGGAGATCTACAACCCGCTCTGGAGCTATGTCTTCATGCGGTCATCTCCACTGCTCGCCAAGCCACGCCCCTTTTATAACCTAACCCTGCTTTAAACCTCTCCACAACTTTATTCCTGACCTGTCTGGTGTATTCCTTGGCCTTCATGATGCTGTTTGTTCACTAATTGTATCTAACAACCCTCTGAGGGCTTTACAGAACAGCTGTATTTATACTGAGATTAAATTACACACAGGTGGACTCTATTTACTAAGGCAATTGGTTCCACTAGATTTTAGTTAGGGATATTAGAGTAAAGGGGGCTGAATACAAATGCACGCCACACTTTTCAGATTTTTTTTGTTTAAAAATGTGAAAACCATTTATCATTTTCCTTTTACTTCACAATTATGTGCCACTTTATGTTGGTCTATCACACAAAATTCTAATAAAATACATTTACATTTTTGATTGTAACATGACAAAATGTGGGAAATTTCAAGGGATATGAATATTTTTTGAAGGCACTGTATATTTCTTGATACTATTGTAGTGACTGCTCTATTGTCCTGAGGAAGCGGGTTATCCTTCGAAACACATTGATCTATATCTAATGGTGTCCAGGGATCCTACGATTCAAGTCCCTGTATAATCTACAATCTAATTGGCGTGAAATTGATACTTTTTAAAAGATTGGATTCATTTATTATGTACAAATAAAGATGTATGATTACTTTTAATGATGTTTATTTTTTGTTTAAAAAACCATTGAAGATATATTTAAATACTAAACCACCACAAACATGACTGATGTAGTGCTGATATGTTTGGTGCCCAGCTAAATAACCATACCAAAATCATCCCCATTACATGATAACCTGAACTTACTAAAAACTAATTAAACACATGACACCTTCTGGATTAAATGGCCAACAAAGGCCTCATTTTTAAATCCGAACACCAAAATGTATATATACATATCTATATACAAATATATATATATATATATATATATATATATATATATATATATAGTTTTTTTTTATAACCAACATAATTTTACCCAGAAAGAACATTTTCTACGTCTGAGGTTCCTGAAAGAAGGCCCCACTATCTTATTGGCTGACCACCATCACAGCATCCTGGCCCCTAGCCGTGATTCATTCAGCACAGAGACAAATGCATACCTCCTTCTTGCACCTTCAGCTCGATGACCGATAGTCCATATTACCAGTTAGGGAAAGGTACCCATCCCGAGATAGGTCCCAACCCGTACCACACCAGATAGTATATATCCATATATATATATATATCTACCATCACCATTCCGACCTTCAGGAACCAGAGACCGCTGTCACAGATGCCCACCAGTGATCCCTTACGCGTGGGCAACCCGCCACAGCCGCAAGGCCCACTGGAGACCTTCCTGGAGCCCCAGGAACCACATATCTATTTCAACTGCTGACAGGTGAACCCCATCTCCCCTCAAATAAATGCTATTGTCCCCTTTCAACTCCAGATACCGAGCCACCATCCCTCCATTCCTGACCACAAACTTTGCCACTGCCTTGTTAACCTTTATCCTTGTTTTATCAATGCGTTCCACTGACCGGGCCACCCGCCATGTTGCCCTCCTGATGATGTCCGACCAAACTATGACCGTATCTGGAAAGGCCACCCAAAGTCATAGGAAATCCCACTTGACATCCCTAATCAGCTCCCTTGAAGCCCGAAGGCAAAGGTCATTGCCCCCGACATGTAACAGTAACACATCCGGGGGGCCTGTCCATGTGAGTGTACTGTTGGATTTCTGGCATAACTCTGGACCATAGCATACCCGGGATACCAATCCATTGCACCCTGGCCTCTTCCCGGGGGATACCCAACTGATGGCCATCTAGCCTAACCAATGCTCTCCTTACCCCCCAGTGCACATAAGAATGGCCTAGGATTCACATCAGACATACCAGGGCTAAAAAGAAAGAAACACAGAAAACATAGACCCAGAGGACAATTACCATCACACACCCATCATGCACTTACCCCAAAAAGACAGCCCATAGCACAAAAAACACAAACATGACAAACACCATATAGGACTCCCCCCTCCTTCCCCCCTGCAGGAGGTGAGGGCGTACATACAACCTGAAACGATGAGATTCCCATTGCAAAATCCATTGCAGAATTTGATCACTCAAATCCCAGCATGATGCCTCCATCGCCGCCCCAACTCTGAAAGAATGGGACGAATAGTCTGCAACCGAGAATCCCCCCATTTTCAAGCACTTTTTTTGTAGATCGCCACAAACTGATAACGTGACAAAGGCAACCCAGCTTTATGAATCAACAATGGACCCCCACCGGGAGGCCGTAAAACCGACCACTCCCAGAGAACCTTGACCGGGCATACTGCAAAGCCAGGCACACTCCCCAATACGACCTTGATCCCTTTTACCAACTGGTCCGTCTTGGACTTACGGATCAGCAGCGTCACCGACTCACCCTGTAATGACACATCTGAGACGTCCAACCCCCCACATACTTATTTTGAGGGACTAACTAATTCACCCACTCTCAACGCCCCAAAAAACGCCAATATGAAAGCCGTCTTAAACAGCTGAACTTCGAAAGAAGAAAAACAAACCCGCCCCCACCAACGTTTCTAACATTCCCAATGACACCGGACGCCTGGAATCAGGCTTCACTCACCCTTTTTCTATAACCACGCAAAGCTTTCCCTACTATGAAAGCCTTAGTAATATCCTCGACCCCCCCAATTAAAACAAGAACGCTAGACCAGCCATTTTGCAATTCAGGTTAGCTACCGACACCCCTTCCTCACAATTCTGACTTAGGAAATAAAGTAATGCATGTAGCCTGTCATCATTACCTGGTCAGCCACCAATGCTACTCACCAGCTCGTACCACTCCTGCCCAAACCCGTTCATATGACCGCCAGGTAGAATCCGCAACTGACCACCAAACCAACGCCATCACGGTGCCAGCACCAGATCCCATAGACAACTGGGGCACTGAACCCCTATCTGCTCCGCCTCCGGGGCCAACTCACGAAATCTGTCCCACTGTAACCCAGAAAGTGCATCAGCCACGCACTTCTCAACACACGGGATATGTACAGTCCAAACAACAATATTCAACAGGAGACAACATAACACCAAATGACGTAACAAACGCACCACCGGCAAAGATGATGCCAACAGACAATGAAAACGGACCCTCCGATTCCGAAACTCCGTACCCCAAAGCTCCATTCCCAACACTATGGGGAACAACTCTAAGAAGATCAAGTTTCTGATCAGCGCGGAATCCGCCAATTCTGCCGACCACCTATCCGCACACCACCGCCCTTGAAAGTAAGTTGCAAATCCCACAGACCCAGCCGTGTCCGTGAACAGCTCCATTTCTTCTGCCAGTACCGCAGGCTCCAGCCAGAAGGACCTATCATTGTACTGTTCAAGAAAGACTGCCCATACTTTCAAATTGTCCCTGTGCTCTCTCCCCAATCTTACAAAGTGATGCGGGGCTGTGACCCCAGCCGCCGCCAGGCGTCTGCAGAACACCCTCCCCATCGGCATAATGCGGCACGCAAAGTTGAGTTTTCCCAACACTGTTTGCAACTCCCGCAGCTGAATCTTGGAACGACACGCCACAGCCACTACAACCTCCTTAAGATCCTCCAGCTTGTCGATCGGCAGCCTACACTCCATCAGGTCAGTATCAATAACAATACCCAAGAATTTTAACACTATAGCAGGACCTTCCGTATTCTCCTGTGCAAGCGGCACCCCGAAAACTTGAAAAACATGCTGCATAGTGACTAACAAGATCGTACAGGTACGATCGTTCGGGGGCCTATAACCAAGAAATCATCCAAATAGTGTAAGATCGAGCAAAGGCCCGACAAATCCCTGAACACCTATTCCAGAAAGAAACTGAATAACTCAAAATATGAACAAGATATAGCACAACCCATTGGCAGGCATCTATCCACAAAAAACTCCCCACCCCAACAACAGCCCAACAATCGCACACTATCTGGATGCACCGGGAGTAATCAAAAGGCCGATTCAATGTCGGTCTTAGCCATCAATGCCCCCTCCCTGAAATTTTGTACCCACCGAACCGCCTCATCAAAGGAGGCATAAGAGATAGTGCAAAGAGCAGGATCAATCGCATCATTCACCGACCCACCCTTCGGGCGGGAAAGATGATGAAAGAGCCAAAACTGATTTGGTTCCCGCTTAGGAACCACCCCCAATGGTGACACCACCAAATCCCCCAATGGCGGTACCGCGAACGGACCTGCCATTCTACCCAAAGCCACTTCTTTCCGCAGTTTACTAGAAACCACGCTCATGTGACCACCGTATGTTGGCCGAGACGGGAGGAACCTCTGCCAATTCACAGGGAATCGACAAGCCCTCCTTAAAGCCCAACCCCAGCGTCCTCGCCGCTCCCCTGTTCTGATACCTACTTAGATACGGCGCCATTTTTTCCACCTTCACCGGTGTCCTCCCTTTTTCCAGCATCACCCTGCTTTCTCAATTTTTTAAAACATTTGGACAAGGGGTGGGCCCTACCGCAGCCCGAACACTCGTCCCAGCTCCAGTCTATGAAGTGAGCCCATGTTGAAGTATAGCATATAGCAATGTATAAATTAAAGCATAAACAAAAATTTCATAATGTATATGCTTCTAATGTTTCAATTCTCACTGATTTCATGAAAGTTCAGTGTACATGTAGTACTCATAAATGCCCTAGAATAATTCCAAAGATCCCCATCTGCATTCATTTCCTTTGTGCATGTGTCTACACTCATTCTGTTCTCAATCAATATCTCCTTATGTAGTCACAAACTCACTTGCAGTGAGAATATGTCAAGGCCTGGACTTGAACCTGGGACCTCTGCTGTATCTAGAAATAACTCTTTTTTTTTTTTTTTTGCCACTTCAGCGAACTCTTTTGAGAGAATTAATTCAACGTTGCAGTTCATCTTTGTCCCTTCTTGTTTTCACATCATAGTAGCTTATATCTTTTGCACTTGTCAAATTTATACAATATTTCATACAAAAAACACAAAAAAAGAAATTCCAAAACCCTAAAGAAACACAATCATAATCTTTATTTCCCCATCCCCCCACCTCTGCATTTAGTCACTTGTTCTTATTTAAATTTCCCGTTGCTATCTACTTTCTGTTTCCTATCCCCGTTCTAGATCTATACTCTTATTCTTAATTCTTCCGCATAGCTGTTTTCTTAAATTCTTTCCAACACTCCCATTTATCTTTAACACTTTTTTCGTCTATGCTATGTCTCAGACGTTCCTTATTGTATGTTTCTTCAACTGTGTCTATCCACTCCCATATAAGTGGGCTCTCCACTAGGGATGAGCTTTGTGTTTGAGTCAAACTCATGTTCAACTCGAACATCGTCTGTTCGGTCGTTCGCTGAATTGCGAACGATATGGGCCATGCGCTCCAAATTCGAGTGACGCATCACGGCCCATAATTCACTGCGGCATCGCAGTGCATTGCTGGCTAAAGATTGGCCAAGCATGCACTATCACCTGCATGCTTGGCCAATCACAGCGCCGTCTGTACAGAGAGCTGTAATTGGCCAAAGCCAGGGTGGCTTTGGCCAATTATGGCTCGGGGGTTTAGTACACGCCCCACACTATATAAGGCCGCCTGCACGTCGGCCCTGTGCAGTGTGTTCCGATGTTGAGAGACAGAGAGACAGTGTCATTTGATTTAGTTTAAGATAGATTAGGCAGGACAGTCAGTCAGTTAGCTGCACTTACAGTGTATTGTGTATATATATGCATCCCAGGTGTTGTATATATATATATATATATATATATTTTTTTTTATATATATATATATATATATATATATATATTTTTTTTTTTCATATATATATATATATATATATATATATATATATATATATATATATATATATATATACACTGTATTCAGTTTAGCTAGATCCATTCCTGTTATTATCTTTCTACTGACAGGCAGGCAGGTGTTGTTACAGTATTTACAGCTACCTGAAGAAAATTGCTGGTGTTCTTCTGATCCTATTAGTACCAAAGTCAGGCAGCTACAGTATTTACAGTGCACAGTGTTCAGCTAAATCTACAAGTTAGTGTAGTGCGACCTCTGCCCGGTGCTTAGCTAAAGCTACAAGTTAGTGTAGTGAGACCCCTGCACGGTGTTCAGCTAAAGCTACCTGTAGAAGATTGGTGGTGTTTTTCTGATCCTATCACTACCGCAGGCAGCTACATTATTTACACGTTAGTGTAGTGCGACTTCGGCACAGTGTTCAGCTAAAGCTACAAGTTAGTGTAGTGAGACCTCTGCACAGTGTTTAGCTAAAGCTACACGTTAGTGTAGTGTGACCTCTGCACAGTGTTAAGCTAAAGCTGCCTGTAGAAGATTGGTGGTGTTCCCATACTAATAATACTACAGGCAGACAGTTGATTTTGCTAGCTGCAGTATCAATATATATATATATATATATATATATATATATATATATATATATATATCCCAGCTTAGTGCAGCTACATCTCGCTGCAGGCCATTAGTATGTCTGGAAGGCCAACAAGGAGAGGCAGACAGTCACAAGCCAATAAAAGAGGGCAAGCAGGCTCTGTGTCTAGAGGCAACAGTGTTGGTCGTGGTTCAAAAATAAAAATAAAAACTGCGCTGCAGAGCAAAAAAGGTCAAAGGTAAAAGCTGCACACAAAATACACCAATATCTGTGTATACCATGAAAAATAAAAAATAAGTAAAGTGCGCTAATTATATGAAAATACACACATAGATGTGAATACATGTGGGTAGTAGTAAAAACCACAATCTACTGGGAGCAAGTAAATGACTCCATGAGTGGTAGAAATATATAAGTGCAAAACATGAAAACTCGAGTAAAAAGAAGAAACAAAAAATGTGTACATGTGAAATACAATGATATTAATAGCGTGAAAATCTGAAAATCAAACAAACTCAGTCCATGGGTTCAAACATAAAAAGTTCATCAGTGAAAAAAAAGCTTCCATCCACTATACAGCTCAGCAGCAACTAATCCCCCTATGAGTGGATTGACAAAGGAGAGAGATGTGCAGGATGGTGCAAATCCACTGGCGGTGACTCCAATGAGTGAGAAAGTGATAAAGGTGGACTCTTACCCTCCGTGTTGGACCCCCTCCTTGGCAGGGTCTATCAGGCATGCAGATTTTTGCCCTCTGCAGGGACCGTGTAATGAGAAGATCTCCCCAGCAGCTGTCAGGAATGTTGTCTCCTATCCGGGCTGGTCCAAGTGAAACGCCTGGAGAGGGGGAAAGGAAAGCTCTCTTGCTCCCAGTGTGGCAAAGGAAAAAGCAAAAGAGCGGAGCTCCAATAGTGTAAAAAGTTTCGGAATTTATTGAATAAAAGTACAGACTGCAATGGAGAGTGCACGCTCCGTGAGGTAAAAATACAATTAAAAACAAGCCGGCATATAAAAATCGTAATAACCCGTGCATAACATGGGGCAATCGTTGTAAGCCGTCACGATTGCCCCATGTTATGCACGGGTTATTACGATTTTTATATGCCGGCTTGTTTTTAATTGTATTTTTACCTCACGGAGCGTGCACTCTCCGTTGCAGTCTGTACTTTTATTCAATAAATTCCAAAACTTTTTACACTATTGGAGCTCCGCTCTTTTGCTTTTTCCTTTGCCACACTGGGAGCAAGAGAGCTTTCCTTCCCCCCTCTCCAGGCGTTTCACTTGGACCAGCCCGAATCGGAGACAACATTCCTGACAGCTGCTGGGGAGATCTTCTCATTACACGGTCCCTGCAGAGGGCAAAAATCTGCATGCCTGATAGACCCTGCCAAGGAGGGGGTCCAACACGGAGGGTAAGAGTCCACCTTTATCACTTTCTCACTTATTGGAGTCACCGCCAGTGGATTTGCACCATCCTGCACATCTTTCTCCTTTGTCAATCCACTCATAGGGGGATTAGTTGCTGCTGAGCTGTATAGTGGATGGAAGCTGTTTTTCACTGATGAACTTTTTATGTTTGAACCCATGGACTGAGTTTGTTTGATTTTCAGATTTTCACGCTATTAATATCATTGTATTTCACATGTACACATTTTTTGTTTCTTCTTTTTATTCGAGTTTTCATGTTTTGCACTTATATATTTCTACCACTCATGGAGTGTTGGTCGTGGACATGGTGCATCCTCATCAGGACGTGGCTGTGGGACACGCTTGGCCTTTTTTTCGGCAGCTGGCCGTGTTGAGCTGCAACATGTGGAAGACTTGGTCGAGTGGATGACCAAGCTGTCCTCATCCTCTCTCACCCATGCTCAGGGTACTTTGTCTGGCAAAGCAGCTGCCAACCTGGCCTCTTCCCTCGGCTCAATGGAATCAGTCACTCCTCCCCTAGCCCCACCATGTCCTCCTGAGGAGTCCCCCGAACTGTTTGACCACAGTGTTGGGTACATGCTCCAGGAGGATGCCCAGCGTTTTGAAGGCTCCGATGATGGTACTCAGCTAGAGGAAGGCAGTAATGTGAGCCCAGACAGAGGGGGTGCCCAAGAAGGACAGCAATTTGGCAGTCATGTTGCCCCTGTTGCAGCATACTGCCAGGTTTGCTCCAGTGTTGAGGAGGGAGGGGATGATGAGGTCACTGACTGCACGTGGGTGCCTGATAGGAGAGAGGAGGAGGAGGCACATCACCAACGAGGCAGGATGCCCTCCAGGGGCCAGCTTAAGGGCAGCACACTGACTGCATCACACCGCAAAGCTCCGCATGTGCAGGGCGCTGCTGTCTCTCCTTCCGTGAGTTTGTGGAATGTGCGGTTCCTCAGTGGCAAGTACCCAAATGCCACTTTTTCTCACGGAAGGCGATTCCGGCTCTCTACCGGGATGTGGAAGGCAATGTCCATGCCTCGCTGGACAGGGCAGTAAGCGGTAAGGTGCATATTACCACTGACTCATGGTCCAGCAGGCATGGACAGGGACATTACCTAAGTTTCACGGCGCATTGGGTGACTCTGCTGGCAGCTGGGAAGGATGCAGGGCAAGGTGCAATAGTGTTGGAGGTTGTACCGCCACCACGCCTCCAAAATGCTACTACTGGTGATTCTGAAACACCTCTCTCCTCCACCCCCTCCTCTTCTTCTTCCTCCATGGCCTCTTCCTGTGCTTTGTCCTCGGAACCAGCGGTGCTCCGTAGGCGTTCAAGGGGCTACGCAACTACGCAGGCCAAAAGATGCCATGCGGTGCTTGAGCTGGTGTGCTTGGGGGACAGGAGCCACACTGGGGCAGAAGTTCTGTCAGCTCTGCAGGGGCAGGTTCAGAGGTGGTTGACGCCACGCCAACTTAAGGCAGGAATGGTGGTTTGCGACAATGGCACCAACCTCCTCTCCGCCCTCCGACAGGGACAAATGACCTATGTGCCCTGTTTGGCTCACATCCTTAACTTGGTGGTGCAGTGGTTCTTGGGCAGGTACCAGGGCTTACAGGATGTCCTGAGGCAGGCCAGGAAAGTCTGTGTGCATTTCTGCCGGTCATATAATGCCAGTGCTCGGCTGGCTGACCTCCAAAAGGAATTTCACCTGCCCAAGAACCACCTAATCTGTGACATGCCCACCAGGTGGAACTCAACCTTGGCCATGCTGCAGCGGCTGCACACACAGCAGAGGGCCATTAATGAGTACCTGTGCAACTATGGCACCAGGACAGTGTGAGGGGACATCAGTGACACTGTCCCCCTTGTCCACCTGTTGGAGCACACGCTGCGTGGAATAATGGACAGGGCACTTGAGGCAGAACAGAGGGAGGAAGAGGAGGACTTCCTTAGCTCTCAAGGCCCCCTTTATCCAGACAGTGTTCCTGCATGCCCGCCGATCACACAGGAAGAGGACGAGGGGGAGGTGGAAGAGGGGGATTGTGTAAGCATTGAGGTGGAGTCTGGCAGTCAGCATCAGCAGCAGTCTTTAAGGGATCATTTACAGTCCCAAGAAACCCATGGACTTGTACGTGGCTGGGAGGAGGTGGCTGCGGATCATGTCATCCTTAGTGACCCAGAGGACTCCGGACCAAATGCCTCAGCAAACCAACGCTGCATGGCCTCCCTGATCCTGCAAAGCCTGCGGAAGGATCCTCGTATTCGTGGTATCAAGGAGAGGGATCAATACTTGCTGGCAACCCTCCTTGATCCACGTTACAAGGGTAAGGTTGCGGACCTTATCTTGCCGTCGCAGAGAGAGCAGAGGATGAAACATCTTCGGGAGGCCTTGCAGAAAGGTCTGTGCAACGCGTTCCCAGAGATTGGGAGCTTACAAACCCCTGTTCCTGGACAACGTGTTGCTGACCAATGCGTTCAGACAATATTTTAGTCCGCAGCCCCAAGGTATGATCGGTTGCAGCAACCATCGCCAGCGTCTGTTTTACATGGTGCAGGAATACCTAGGGGCAAATTCTGACTTGGACACCTTTCCCACCAAAAATCCCCTGGGTTACTGGGTCTTGAGGATGGATCACTGGCCAGAGCTTGCACAGTATGCAATTGAGCTACTGGCCTGTCCTGCCTCCTGCATTCTTTCGGACCGCACGTTCAGTGCTGCTGGAGGTTTTGTAACCGATCACAGGGTGCGCTTGTTCACCGACTCGGTCGATCGACTGACCTTCATAAAAATGAATCAGTCTTGGATCACCACCAGCTACCAAGCACCTGATGCTGATGTAACCGAATAATTTTTTCTGAAATGTCAGATCCCTTCAAGACTGCCTATGCTGATGCTGAGTGACTATCCTGTTATGCTGAGTGACTATCCTCTTTCTCCTCAATGATCATGCTGATAGCTTGTAAGAATATTTTTGGTTCTGGGCGCCGCCGCCAGTGGCTAAGGCCCAATTTTTGTTTAACAGGGGCGTGTAATTACAATTTTTGTTGCAATATTTTGCAAGGAGGAATCGTTGCTACACTCAACTAGAATATTTGTGAGGGTTGCAGTGTTGTGGCACCAGCACCAGTGCCTAAGGCCCAATTTTTCAGCCCCTGTTTAACAGGGGCGTGTAATTATAATTTTTGATGCAATACTTTGCAGCAGGGCTTGTTCCTGCGCTCCAACTAGAGTATCTGTGAGGGGTTGCAGTGTTGTGGCACCAGCACCAGTGCCTAAGGCCTAATTTTTCAGCCCCAGTTTAACAGGGGCGTGTAATTACAATTTTTGATGCAATACTTTGCAGCAGGGCTTGTTCCTACACTCCAACTAGAGTATCTGTGAGGGGTTGTAGTGTTATGCCACCAGCACCAGTGCCTAAGGCCCAATTTTTCAGCCCCTGTTTAACAGGGGCGTGTAATTACAATTTTTTTTTTTAACAACAAGGTTGGTCTTTATTTAAAAATTATGGTACACAATACAGAAGAAGAATCAATACAGTGGCTACAAATATAGCTGTACATGTTTTTTACACGGGACAGTTACAATACCTACAATAGTATTTATTCAATCATAGCATCAGCGCTAGGAGGATGAGGGGAGAGAAAGGAGGGGGGGAGAGAGGAGAAGGGGAGGAAAAAAATGACCATGGGGAGGGAAGGGGGGGGGCAACAGTACAATGAAGGAGACCACAGACAGATAACAGGAATGTGCCAGGTTACATTTAATGAAAACCCGGGTCGCTGGAAGGACTGGAGATCTCGAGTGATTCTAATGCCCAGATATACAAATTCTTCTACCCAACACAATGCAGATGGAGCCGCAGATTGTGCAGTCTGTGCATCAAGAGGGAACAAGACGGACTTTCCCCAATTGATCCGAATGCCCGAGAACCTACCAAATTCATCAAAGGCAGTCAAAGCGGCCTGTAGGGAAGGGCCAGCATCCTGCAGGTATAACAGCGTTTCGTCCGCGTATAGTGAAATTTTCTCCTCCAGAGGACCCACCCTAAGTCTCCATGGTATAATCCGGGAATAAGAGAAGTTTGACATTATGGTAGGGGAGTTCGCCCGCAGCACGGGAGGCCCTTAAGAGCTCATCCCTGTCCCTAAAATTCAGTAGCCGAAGGATGAAGGTGTGGGGGGGGATCCCTCTGGACCCGGTCTTGGAGGAACACGGTGCGCTCTCTCTACTGCAAAGTACGGGGAGAGCTGTACAGAGGGCAGGAGCGAGCGTAGCAGGTCTTCAGTAAATAGGGCCGGTGATTTTCCTTCAGCCCCCTCAGGTAAACCCACAATCCGCAGGTTGTTCCTTCTACTGCGGTTCTCCGCATCCTTAGCTCTGTATTCAAGGGCTCTGACCTTTGTAGTGTGCGGATAGAGGCAGCATGGTCTGTCACCGTATCTTCCACCGTCCCCACATGCTGTTCAGCCTCCGACACTCTGGATCTGATTTTATCAATGTCCTGTCTTAGTAAGCTCACATCCAATTGCACTTCTTCTATTTTGGAAGCTAAAGCAAATTGGCAAGTGGTAACTGCTGCCTGGCAAGAAGTAATGGCAGCCATAAGCTCAGGCAACCCCGTTGTAGCAGCGAGGAGGTCCGCCTCGTGGTCTGTTTGCGACGCCATGTTGGAATGACACGCAAGGAGGGCCCGCTGAGCAGGAGAGCGGGCTGCTGTCCTGAGGAATGTTTGGGGGAAATTTCAATCTCTTACCCCGCTTTTGGATGCCGGGTGTTCTGGAAGGCATCCAGACCCAAGGGGGACTCACCAGGGAGCACTATGTTAGTGTACGGATGAAGGAATCAGTTATACTCCAGGAGCTTACAGGTAACACGTCAGCTCAGTCTGCCATGCCGGCCACGCCCCCGTAATTACAATTTTTGATGCAATACTTTGCAGCAGGGCTTGTTCCTGCGCTCCAACTAGAGTATCTGTGAGGGGTTGCAGTGTTGTGGCACCAGCACCAGTGCCTAAGGCCCAATTTTTCAGCCCCTGTTTAGCAGGGGCATGTAATTACAATTTTTGATGCAATATATTACAGGAGGGCTCATTCCTGCGCTCCAGCTAGAGTATCTGTGAGGGGTTGCAGTGTTGTGGCACCTGTGCCTAAGGCCCAATTTTTCTGCCCCTGTTCTACAGGGACATGTAATTACAATTCTTGATCTAATATCTCACAGCAGGGCTCGTTTTTGTGCCCACCAAGAGTAACTGTGAGGACTTACAGTGTTGTGGCACCAGCACCACCACCACCAAAGGCCCAATTTTTCTGAACCTTTTCAACAGGGGCATGTAATTACAATTCTTGATCTAATATTTCACATCAGAGCCCGTTCCTGGCCCACCAAGAGTAACTGTGAGGGCTTACAGTGTTGTGGCAACACCAACACCTAAGGCCCCAATTTCTGCAGAGTATATAGGGCAGGCCCCTACTTTCAAACATCCAACTTACAAACGACTCCTACTTGCAAACGGAAGGAGACAACAGGAAGTGAGATGAAATCTACCCCTGGGAAGGGAAATTCTCTCCTGTAAGAGTTAATATGGGAAAAACATGTCTCCTTTCCACTGATGCTTTATCACCAATCCTTGTTTCACTAAAAACACCAGATTGTCAAAAAACATTTGTCATTGGGACAGAAAGTGAGGTAAAATCTTGGTAAGAGGTGCACAGACAGCAAAACAAATGTCACAGGGGTAATAACCCTTCCCTATGTTTTCCAAAAAGCTTAAAAATAGATTTTTTGGCTGGAGCTACACTTTAAAAATGTACCAGTTCAAAATGACAAACAGATTCTACTTAACAACAAAAAACCTACAGCCCCTGTCTTGTTTGCACCGCCTGTATACTGCTGTTCAGAGGGCCTGGGGCCCCACGCCTTTCCTTTTTTTAATTTGGGTACGGGGTTCCCCTTAATATCCATACAAGGCCCAAAGGGCCTGGTAATGGACTAAGGGGGGGTACCCATGCCATATGTCTCACTGATTTTCATCCATATTACCAGGACCGGACATTACATTAAAGCAGTAAGCAGTTTTAAATGACTTTTATTCCTTTAAAAATGTCATTTTGTGCAGGGACTGTTCTAAGCACGGGAAACACAATACCATGCAAATTAGCCTTTAAAATAAGCACTTTTGATTTCGAACGTTCGAGTCCCATAGACTTCAATTGGGTTCTAATGTTCGTGCGAATTTTCGGTCCGTTCGCGGGTTCTGGTGTGAAACGAACCGGGAGGTGTTCGGCTCATCCCTACTCTCCACTTCTTGCCATTTCTTAGGAATGAGTCTTTTTGCTGCATTTAAGAGGTGAGGTATCAACAACTCTTTATATTGTTTCACCTCTCCTCCCCCTCCGTGCAGCAGGTCTGTCCACGGATCTTCTACTATTTCCTTTTTAGTGATTTATTTTATAAAATGTAAGATCTTCTTCCAAATGTTTTTAATTTTAGGGCAATCCCACCATAAGTGGGCCATTGTTCCATCCTCGCCAACATTCTGCTGATTTATAGTTTTGATATTTGCTAATTTTATTTGGGGTTGCCTACCACCTAGTTAGGCATTTATAGTTCATTTCAGCTGTTTTGATGTCCACAGCAGAACTATGGGCTAAATCGAGTATTTTTCCTATAGTGCTTCTATCTCTCTGTGACCCCAGTTCCCTTTCCCATTCATTTAATATATGGCGGGATCTCCACTTCATCCACCGTTAATAATAACTTATATAGTTTTGAAATAATATTTTTGGTATTATCTGCTATGCATAGTCATTCCAGCGCAGTCAGATCTTCACCCAATGTTATTGGAAGAGGTAAATTCTTAATAAAATGGTTCAGCTGGAGGTACCACCATTCGTCAATCACCCATGAATCTTTATTGTGCTTAAATTCTTGAAATGGTATACGTTTCCCTTTTTTTATTATATCTCTAAATTGAACCCTTTCTTATTTTATCCAATTCCCACCTATTGCCTTTTCCCCTGGTGCAAAATATTCGTTATCTTTCAGTGAAATTAAGGGTAAATTATATTTCCCGTTAAGTTGTTTGTACATCCTGTCCTATATTTTTAAAACAATCCTTGTCAGAACATGAGTGTTTTCATCAAGTGTTCTATAGTGTGGCGGATTCCAAATTAAATTTTCCGGTTATGCTTTACAAAGTGTTTTTTTCTATGTTAACCCATCTTGTATCATTTTTTTCCCTAACCCTTTCAACAACTATTGACAATAATACCACTTTATAGTAGTTTAGAATGTCGGGAACTGCCAACCCTCCTCTTTTTTTTTTCCTGCTTTAATGTTAAGAAGGAGACTCTAGGTTTTTTGTTTTTCCATATAAAGTTCATGACTATAGATTCTAGTTTTCTAAGATATAATTGTGGTAATGCCACTGGCAACATATGGAATTTATATATGATTTTTGCCAGGAGAAACTGACCGATCAGCCGCCACACCAGATCCTTGTTGAGGCCCTGCCTAGCCCGCCACCGCGTCTGGCACATCTGACTCGAAACCTGACAGCTCTCCCTCTGACCGCTGGTCCTCCCTTTCTGCGGGGGATGCTGTGAAAGCCGATGGGGCCGGGTGCCCCCAGACAATGTCTTCAACAGTGGCCCTCCTCACCACGCGGCTCTCCACCACCGACCTCCCCCGCCGTCACCACCTGGACCTCCGCTTCTTGGTACGAGGGCCGCGGCTGCCCTGGGGGGGTAGCCCACGCCCGGTCCTCACCGGGCAACACCATGTGGGGCGGAAGGCCCTGCAGGCACTGCCACCACATCCTGGTCTGGCCCCGGTAACAGCTCAGCAGGCTGCTCAGCAAAGAATTCAGGCCCGTGGACCACGGCCGCCCATTGGAGCTGCTCCTGTATGCTGTTTAAAGGCTCCATGAAGAGGTAACAGTAAAAGTGCTACAGCTTGTGTGTTACCTCTTCCACTTTCTATCCTGAATGGCAAGCTCCACCCCTTTGCTCGATACACATTTACTTTAACTGGAAGCACACCCCAGTGTGCTACCCACTAAATGTCCCTTATTTCTGTGCACCGGACCAGCTGCCCCCAGTCATGCGGCCCCTCTCCTTAGGTTCCCTCTGCTCCGGGGCTGATCTGGAAGCCCAAAGTCATTAAGTACATTCCATAAATAGTGAATGTGTGAGTAACCAACCTTCCTGTATTAGTCATCAACCTGACTGGCCAAAGGTTAAAAGACAACAAACAAAACCCACATTTCCAATAAAAACTGATGTTTTAGTTGCAAAACATTGGCAAATTTACGTGGAAACTGCTCTGCCTCTGTAAAGCGTAGTCCCAGCTCCAGTCTATGAGCTGAGCCCATGTTGAAGTATAGTATATAGCAGTGTATAAATTAAACCATAAACAAAAAGTTCATACTGTATATGCTTCTAATGTTTCAATTCTCAATGATTTCATGAAAGTTCAGTGTACATGTAGTACTCACAAATGCCGTAGAATAATTCCAAAGATCCCCATCTGCATTAATTTCCTTTGTGCACGTGTCTACACTCATTCTGTTCTCAATCAATATCTCCTTATGTAGTCACAAATTCAGATGTAGTGAGAATATGTCAGGGCCTGGACTTGAACCTGGGACCTCTGCTGTATCTAGCAATAACTCTTCACACTGAGCTGGGCAGCACCCTGTCTGATCCATTTGACAACCCTGCCTTGTGCCTTGACTTCTGCTGAACCTTGAACTCTTTGCTCATTCCACGAACTTCCTGATTTAAGCCAAGTCTATGAACTTTCTGTTTGCCGGATTGTTGTGCTCTCTCCAGCCAATATCTCACTCTGTCTTTCCTACTGCCATCCATACTTTTCTACCACTCATTATCGACCCTTGGTTTGTTGCTCAACTATGCTTCTGCCTGATCCCTACCTGCAACTACTTGTTACTGACCTTTGGCTTGTTTACTGACTACGCTTCTGTTTGATCCTTACCTGTTTATCCACTACTGGACTTGCTCACCTCCTGGTAGGGCTATCCTGAGGTCCGCGGCCTGGTATTCACACACAGCAAACCCATCTCCATCATCAGGAGCTCTGGTGAACACCGGTTATTGCTTAGACTCCGCACCTCAGTCGAGCCCACGTCACCTGCCAAGATGACTGCCTGTGTACCTGTCCTGTTGGTCGGCAGTAGTCTCGCTACTGCTATAGCAACTGGTCTTCAAGCCTGACCCCTGATCATGACAGAATAAATGGTGAGAGGTAGGTGATGAGCCTAAGTGAAAGAACACATCCCTTGTATTCCTTTAGATAAGCATGCTCCTTGATTGCTGCTCCAGAAGCAGGTTTGAGAATGTAATCAAGTATGGGTAGACTGCATTGCTAACTTATACACCATTCAGTGGTTAGCTTCCTTTATGGAACATGCATGTCTAATGGGTGCCCATAGATGTCTACTTTTAGTTTTGCAATCAGCAGGTATCACCCCTACCACCACCCCCCCCCCCCCAAAAAAAAAAACCAACAGCAGCTGCAGCTACAAAATGACCTGGGGACATGCACATATTTTCAAAGAAAAAATATAAGGGCAAGTGCACCTGAATGCGACCAATTCTTCCAATTTGAAAAAAAAAGTGTAAATCTTGGGTGAATGTTGTGTTAAATCTTATGCAAAAACATTATTAAACCTCTTATGCCATGTACACACTGTTAAGCCGCCCCTATTTCTCCTTTGATCCCGGGTTGGACCTATGGGTGTATGGATAGAACTCTCTGATCGATCGGGTAATCAAGACACACACATGGGATGGTGAATCGAAATTACAATGGTTTACTGGGTTTGCATATATCTTATACACTTACAGAGAGAGAGAAAAACCTCCCTCTTATTATCAGCCAATGAGATTGAAGCATAGACTTTATGAAAAAATAAGCATAAAACGTCATAAATTGCATATTCTGCCTATAGATATCCCTCAGGCTATATCTAAATATAAGTTTATATATATGTGACCACGTATGCTAGGCAATCTGCCATTGCTCCAGACACCCAACTTCTAACATGTTATAACTGTGGTATTCATTCTCTATATTAAAATGTCAGGCTAACCACACGCATATCCTGTTCAAGTACATAGCTCGCAAATAATCTTTGCACTTCTAATTTTCTGCATAAGAAAGCAAAATACATTTCTTCTTGTATAACATATCTTAAAGCAGCACTCTAACATCCTTACACACACGGAAGGACTTTTCGGCATCAAAGGTCCGACGGTCTTTTTGACAGACTTCCGACGGACTTTCAAACAAACAGACTTGCCGACACACGATCACACAAAAGTCAGACGGATTCGTACGTGATAACGTACGACCGGACTAAAATAAGGAAGTTGATAGCCAGTAGCCAATAGCTGCCCTAGCGTCGGTTTTTGTCCATGGGACTAGCATACAGATGAGCGGATTTTTCGACCGGACTTGAGTCCATCGGAAAGATTTGAAACATGTTTCAAATCTAAAGTCCGTCTGATTTTCGACCGAAAAAGTCCCATGCAGGTCCGATGAAGCCCACACACGGTCAGATTGTCCGACGGATTCGTCTCATCAGACCAGTCCGGTCGAAAAGTCCACCCGTGTGTACACGGCATTAGTGCTCTAAAGAATTGTAAATTATTAATCAAGTAATATTTGTGGGTTTTTTTTCCTTATAGAAAAAAGTTTACTGCAGATCCACTCGGAGGTGTGTATTTATAAAAACATTGCAGAGCTATTTGTCCTTATTAAAGGGGGCTCCCGGATTCCAATAAGCCCCCCCGCCCGCAGACCCCGACAACCAATGGCCAGGGTTGTCGGGAAGAGGCCCTTGTCCTCATCAACATGGGGACAAGGTGCATTGGGGTGGGGGGCCGCAGGGCACCCCCTCCCCCAAGGCACCCACCCCCCCATGTTGAGGGCATGCGGCCTGGTACGGCTCAGGAGGGGGGGCGCTCGCTCGTCCCACCCCCCCTGCGTGCTGGGATAAGGGTCTGGTATGGATTTTGGGGGGGACCCCACACCGATTTTTCGGCGTAGGGGGTTCCCCTTACAATCCATACCAGACCTAAGGGCCTGGTATGCCCCTGGAGGGAACCCACGCCGTTTTTTTATTTAAAATTTGGCGCGGCGTTCCCCCTCAGGATTCATACCAGACAGCTGTCAGCACTGCCTGTCACTCATCGCGAAGGAAAAAAAAAGTTTTCCTTTCCCGATCAGTGAGCCATCTCGGCGCTGGCTCCGGCGATGGGGCTCGCAGGTGTCAAATCTCGCCGAGAAATTTCTCGGCGAGATTGACACAATATCGCGGACACCTACTATACTTGTACACATCTCCATCTAGTGGCCATAATGTGGTATTTTACTGATTCAAGCTCGTCTTTCGAGTGAAGAACTTCCAACCTGGAGCAAAAATAACCTAGTATCATTAAATTTTACTGGCATTTGCACAGGATAAATGTGTATGCAGTTACGCGGGAAAAAATAGCTCCACAATTTTTTTATAAATACATGCCTTTAAGTGTAACTCCAGCCAAATATACACTATATTACCAAAAGTATTAGGACGCCTGCCTTTACATGCACCTGAACTTTAATGGTATCCCAGTCTTAATCCGTAGGGTTCAATATTGAGTTGGCCCACCCTTTGCAGCTATAACAGCTTCATCTCATCTGGGAAGGCTGTCCACAAGGTTTAGGAGTGTGTCTCTGGGAATGTTTGACCATTACTCCAGAAGCGCATTTGTGAGGTTGGGCAGAGATGTGGACGAGAAGGCCTGGCTCGCAGTCTCTACTCTAATTCATCCCAAAGGTGTTCTATCAGGTTGAGGTCAGGCCAGTTCCTCCACTCCAAACTCGCTCATCCATGTCTTTATGGACCTTACTTTGTGCACCGGTCCAAATCATTTTGTGGAGGGGGGATTATGGTGTGGGGTTGTTTTTTAGTGGTTGGGTTTGGCTCCTTAGTTCCAGTAAAGAGAATCTAAGATGTCAGCATACCAAGACATTTTGGAAAATTTCATCTCCCCCAACTTTGTGGGAACAGTTTGAGGATGGCCCCTTCCTGTTTCAACATGACTGCACACCAGCGCACAAAGCATGGTCCAACATGACCAGTGCAAAGTGTGGGCCAACTCAATATTGAACCCTATGGACTAAGAATGGGATTAAAGTTCATGTGCATGTTAAGGCCGGCATCCCAATACTTTGGGTAATATAGTGTATCTTGCAGTTCTGGATATAATGGGGAAGCATTAGAAACTCCATCAAGTTTTATATCTGTTTGAGGTTTCATCGAGGAGAAATCTTTAACATCTTGCGGCAGTGAAAATGTTGTGACAAAGACTACAAAAAAAGGGTTTCTTTTTTATATCTCTAGCCATGTTAGAGGTTTCCCCTCACTTTCTGTCCTGGGGCCCCAGACAGCAATATAAACTGACAAATGTCCCAACCCTTCCTTTGCATTGTTCAAAATGAAAGGAAAACATGTTGGATGGAGTTGCAATGTTTACAGGATCAGCCTACCAATCATGTTTATTTTGCAACTGAATGTATTCTGGAAAGTTACATCACCTTCCTTATTCCTCTCAGTGGTTCCTACTGCCAACCTCCAGGTACATACAATCCGAGTGCATCAAGTCAAAGTGTGCAAAGTCTTACAGACTGTTTACTTTAAATATCTGCCACAGTGTGAATAGAAAAGCCAAAGTGGGGCGCATGCTCTCTATGTGGAAACAGTGGTCTCTCTGCAGAGGTATGACATGCCCCCTACCGAGTCATAGCCAGAGCTTTCCAATCAGCAGGGGGCGTGTGCGTTGCTGATTGTGAAGGCATGTTGGACTTCTGCATTGGGACTACTACCAAAGAGCAATCCATTTCGCTACAGTTGCTGGCAAGGGACAGGCTTTTCAAGTCAGGCTGTGGCTGTTTTAGAAGAAAAGCCATTACATTGAAAAACATTTGTTTTGATGAATCTGGAATTTTCATCTGATTTAAACTGAAGGTTCTATTGGACTTTAAAGCTGAACTCTGGTCAGGGTCCATCCTAGGGTCACAGGCGCCTGGGTGCAGAAATATTTCTGGTGCCCCCACATGGGCGTGGTCATCTTACTAACTCCTCCCCTTTACTAATGTTGCTATGGCAACAACTCCACCTCTCCATCTGTAAGCCCCACCACTTGCTTTGACAATAACTTGGTTAACGGCTTTGACAAGTCAAAATAAATGTTTTATTAATTGACAATTCTGTGTCAAGTGCATGTAAAATCAAATAGTGTAGCAGAAAAAAAACTTGGAATATAAATATGAACTGAACAATATTAAACTTTTGAACAGAAAATGAGGTAGCAGAAAATCTATAACTACAGATGCAAAATATGCAAGATAGATTGATTCTGTACTTTTTACATTTCAATAAATACAATCACTAAAGTGCAAATAACAGCTTTGCATAATGCATACAATCACAAAACAGTGCAAATATCAATTAAATTAAGTGAAAGCGGCTGGCTTCCCATCCTCCTTAGCAACCAGCCATATACAGTGTGTTTAAAGAGAAAATGCATGAAAACTGCATGCAAAAACAAGAGTTTAAAAGTGCAAAATGTGCCTGAAAAATGCATCTAGCGCAGCAGCATAGATGTGAACCTAGCCTCAGAGTGCTCTGATTAATCCCAAATAAAGTTCAGCTGTTCTTTCCTGACATTTTCTTAGTTGGATCCTACAGAAAAATCCATGGTCCACAGAGGGCTTCCAAATCATCAGAGGGATCTCGTTGTTAAAAGTTATCAGTCAGGAGAAGGGTACAAAAGAATTTCCAAGACATTAGATATACCATGGAACACAGTGAAGACAGTCATCATCAAGTGGATAAAATATGGCACAACAGTGACATTACCAAGAACTGGACGTCACTCCAAAATTGATGAAAAGACGAGAAGAAAACTGGTCAGGGAGGCTGCCAAGAGGCCTACAGCAACATTAAAGGAGCTTCAGGAATATCTGGCTGTGTGCTACATGTGACAATAATCTCCCATATTATTCATATGTCTGGGTTATGGGGTAGAGTGGCAAGCTTTTTCTTAATAAAAACATCCAAACCCAGCAAAATATTTCAAAAACACATCTGCAGTCTCCCAAAATGTTTTGGTACATTGCCTTTCAGTTGTGAGTGGCTGTGTTTGGGCAGAGTGACAGCTTTTGATGGGCAGAGTGGCAGCTTTTGATGGGCACAACAGTGGCTGTGTCTGATGGGCACAGTGGCTGTGTTTGATGGGCACAGTGTCAGCTTTTGATGGGCACAATGGCTGCGTTTGATGGCACAGTGGCTGCGTTTGATGGCACAGTGGCTGTTTGATGGGCACAGTGGCTGTGTCTGATGGGCACAGTGGCTGTGTTTGATGGGCAGTGTCAGCTTTTGATGGGCACAGTGGGCATTTGATGGGCACAGTGGCTGCATTTGATGGCACAGTGGCTGCGTTTGATGGCACATTGGCTGCGTTTTATGGCACATTGGCTGCGCTTTATGGCACAGTGGCTGCGTTTTATGGCACAGTGGCTGCGTTTTATGGCACAGTGGCTGTGTTTGATGAGCACAGTGTCAGCTTTTGATGGGCACAATGGCTGTGTTTGGGCACAGTGGCAGTTTTTGATGAGCAGAGTGGCAGCTTTTGATGGGCACAACAGTGGCTGTGTTTGATGGGCACAGTGGCTGTGTTTGATGGGCACAGTGTCAGCTTTTGATGGGCGCAGTGGCTGTGTTTGGGCACAGTGGCAGCTTTTGATGAGCAGAGTGGCAGCTTTTGATGGGCATAACAGTGGCTGTGTTTGATGGGCACAGTGTCAGCTTTTGATGGGCACAGTGGCTGCATTTGATGGCACAGTGGCTGCGTTTGATGGCACAGTGGCTGCGTTTGATGGGCACAGTGGCTGCGTTTGATGGCACAGTGGCTGCGTTTGATGGCACAGCGGCTGCATTTTATGGCACAGTGGCTGCATTTTATGGCACATTGGCTGCGCTTTATGGCACAATGGCTGTGTTTGATGAGCACAGAGTCAGCTTTTGATGGGCACAGTGGCTGTGTTTGGGCACAGTGGCAGCTTTTGATGGGCAGAATGGCAGCTTTTGATGGGCACAACAGTGGCTGTGTCTGATGGGCACAGTGGCTGTGTTTGATGGGCACAGTGTCAGCTTTTGATGGGCACAGTGGCTGCATTTGATGGCACAGTGGCTGTGTTTGATGGGCACAGTGGCTGCGTTTGATGGCACAGTGGCTGCATTTTATGGCACAGTGGCTGTGTTTGATGGGCACAGTGTCAGCTTTTGATGGGCAGAGTGGCAGCTTTTGATGGGCACAACAGTGGCTGTGTTTGATAGGCAGCACAGACTTACTTCCAACCAAGTTCCTTGACTGGCCTGGATGCTGGTGCAGTGCAGGGACAGGGAGTCACTCACTGTGACTCACAGCAAGGCAGGCAGCCGCAGCTGAGCAGCTCTGCTCTCTCCAGGAGGAGTACTGTCTTCTCTTCAGACCAGGCACGAGTCCACTCTGGCTCCGCTCCCTCTTAGCCACGCTGTCTGAAGATGGCAGAGGTGGGCGGAGCTTGTTAACTAGCTGCGGAGGCGGCATGCAAAGAATGCTGGGTCGACTGCGGCGCGCTCTGAATGCTGGGGCGGCTGCGGCATCCCTGACTGATGTCACTGGTTGCTAGCTAGACACCGGCCGAGTGGCCGGCGATTCTAGCAAGTGAAGTGAGCAACCAGTGTGCAGTCAGCTTCAGCGCCCCTCTTCTGCAAACAAATTACAGCGCTGGGGTTCTGTGCACCCCATGCACCCCGGCCAGGATCGGTCCTGACTCTGGTACAAAAATATTAGAGTAATACAACAACAGTGAAATAGGATCTATGTCCTGCTGTTAGCTGGGTACTGTACAGATCCTTGCTTTAATGGATAATACACACACAGCAACAATCTTCCAGTGCTACAGGCATAGGTGTGCACATGGGGTGTGCCCAGTGTGCCTGTGCACAACCTAATCACTTCATACAGTGCTGATTCCCCCTGCTGTATTGGTACCAATCACTCTCTGTGTGCATAACTGAAGCATAGTTAACTCTGTTTACTGAGCTTCAGTTTGTGAATGAACAGGAGGTCGTTCAGCACAGAACACTTACCATTCAATCACTGTCCAGTTCAGCTGAGGCTGCAGAAAAAAAGGACTGGAAAATCTCTTTCTTCAGTCCCTTTCTCTGGCTTAAAAGTAAGACATCAGAGGTCTGTCTAGACTCACAACATTTCACCAAAGTCCCCTCAATGGGGCGTCTAAAAAGTTGTAAAGAAAGAATATTTAAACATTGTAAAAAATACACAAAAATTGTAAAAAATAATGTAAAAATAAACTACTGATACTATCCACAACCCTACTGACTCCATCCTCTGCTCTTATGACAAAGTCCACTGCTCTACTGACTGACACCATCCACTGTCCTACTGACACCAATCTCTGCCCTACTGACAAAGTCCACTGCTCTACTGACATCATCTTCTGGCCTTAGGACAAAGTCCACTGCTCTACTGACTGACACCATCCACTGTCCTTCTAACACCAACCACTGCTCTACTGACTGACACCATCCACTGTCCTACTGATATCAATCTCTGCAATACTGACAAAGTCCACTGCTGTACTGACACCATCTTCTGGCCTTAGGACACAGTCCACTGCTCTACTGACTGACATCATCCACTGTCCTACTAACACCAACCACTGCTCTACTGACACCATCTTCCGGCCTTAGGACAAAGTCCACTGCTCTACTGACTGACACCATCCACTGTCCTACTAACATCAACCACTGCTCTACTGACATCATCTTCTGGCCTTAGTACAAAGTCCTCTGCTCTACTGACTGACACCATCCACTGTCCTACTAACACCAACCACTGCTCTACTGACATCATCTTCTGGCCTTAGGACAAAGTCCACTGCTCTACTGACTGACACCATCCACTGTCCTACTAACATCAACCACTGCTCTACTGACATCATCTTCTGGCCTTAGGACAAAGTCCACTGCTCTACTGACTGACACCATCCACTGTCCTACTAACACCAACCACTGCTCTACTGACATCATCTTCTGGCCTTAGGACAAAGTCCACTGCTCTACTGACTGACACCATCCACTGTCCTACTAACACCAACCACTGCTCTACTGACTGACACCATCCACTGTCCTACTGACATCAATCTCTGCAATACTGACAAAGTCCACTGCTCTACTGACACCATCTTCTGGCCTTAGGACAAATTCCACTGCTCTACTGACTGACACCATCCACTGTCCTACTAACACCATCCACTGCTCTACTGACATCATCTTCTGGCCTTAGGACAAAGCCCACTGCTCTACTGACTTACACCATCCACTGTCCTACTAACACCAACCACTGCTCTACTGACATCATCTTCTGGCCTTAGGACAAAGTCCACTGCTCTACTGACTGACACCATCCACTGTCCTACTAACACCAACCACTGCTCTACTGACATCATCTTCTGGCCTTATGACAAAGTCCACTGCTCTACTGACTGACATCATCCACTGTCCTACTAACACCAATCACTGCTCTACTGACTGACACCATCTACTGTCCTACTAACACCAACCACTGCTCTACTGACATCATCTTCTGGCCTTAGGACAAAGTCTACTGCTCTACAGACTGACTCCATCCACTGTCCTACTAACACCAACCACTGCTCTACTGACATCATCTTCTCGCCTTAGTACAAAGTCCACTGCTCTACTGACTGACACCATCCACTGTCCTACTAACACCAACCACTGCTCTACTGACTGACACCATCCACAGTCCTACGGACATCAATCTCTGCAATACTGACAAAGTCCACTGCTCTACTGACACCATCTTCTGGCCTTAGGACAAAGTCCACTGCTCTACTGACTGACACCATCCACTGTCCTACTAACACCAACCACTGCTCTACTGACATCATCTTATGGCCTTAGGACAAAGTCCACTGCTCTACTGACTGACACCATCCACTGTCCTACTAACACCAACCGCTGCTCTACTGACATCATCTTCTGGCCTTAGGACAAAGTCCACTGCTCTACTGACTGACCCCATCCACTGTCCTACTAACACCAACCACTGCTCTACTGACTGACACCATCCACTGTCCTACTGACATCAATCTCTGTAATACTGACAAAGTCCACTGCTCTACTGACACCATCTTCTGCCCTTAGGACAAAGTCACTGCTTTACTGACTGATACCATCCACTGTCCTACTAACACCAATCACTGCTCTACTGACTGACACCATCCACTATCCTACTGACACCAACCTCTACAGTATATATAATAAACACACATGCACATGTGTATTTGACCTCTGGGGTGCACACCCTAATGCAATAGGGTGCGAACACCTAAGGCTGCGGGAATAAAGAGCTGAAACAGTAAAGAAATACCATCATTCGTCCTCCCTTTCCTCTCCCTTTGTCCTTTACAAGCCTCCTTGTGTTTTGTCTCAGAGGGGAGAGGAGGGGCAGATGAATGTCAGGATTTCCCTTTGTCCACTAACAGCACGTCTTGCATTTTCTAAAAAGAATACAGGAAGTTTTGTGAATGGACAAGGGGAGAGGAAAGAGAGAGTGAGCAACAGGATCTCTATACTGTCACACCCGCAGCTCTTCATCCTTGCAGCACCAGATCACCTCTGTGTGTAGTATTCAGGTTCACTGAAGGGAGGATTGGTGTAGCAGACAACAGGACACTGGGGTACTTTTCATTATTGTCATATTTTTAACAGTCTTGTTCTGGGTACAATTTGTGATTTACTACAAGTGACTACAACCGCTAAGAGTAGGTCTTATGGGCCGTACACACAATAGGATTTTCTGACAACAAATGTTGGACATGAGCTTGTTGTCGGAAGGTCCGACCGTGTGTATGCTCCATAGAACATTTGTTGGCGGAATTTCCATGAACAAATGTTTGAGAGCAGGTTCTCAAATTTTCAAGACTTGTTGTCGGAAATTCCGAGCGTGTGTACACAATTCCAACGCACAAAAGTCCATGCATGCTCGGAATCAAAGAGAAGAGCCGCACTGGCTATTGAACTTCATTTTTCCCGGCTCGTCGTATGCGTTGTATGTCACTGCGTTCTTGACGTTCGGAATTTCCGACAACATTTGTGTGACCGTGTGTATGCAAGACAAGTTTGAGCCAACAACCTTCAGAAAAAAATCCATGATTTTGTTGTCAGAAAATCCTATCGTGTGTACATAGCATTACTCTTTCAGATGGGGTTTTCTTTTGTATTACAGCAATTTACAGCAAATACAGTACAGCAATTAAGTATAAAAAAATGCAAAATACAGCAAAAGAAGTGAAAACCCCTGCTTCTTTTTTAGTGGAGCAAGTGGAACTACAAGTATAGTGGGAAGTTGCTGTGGCATAGTTACTGTACCTCGCCCCCACCCCTTGCATAATCATGAGAGTTATAGCTATTTTTAGTATAAGGCCCCTTTCACACTGGGGCGGTTTGCAGGCGCTATTGCGCTAAAAATAGCGCCTGCAAACCGACCTAAAACTGCCACTGCTGTGTTTCCAGTGTGAAAGCCCGAGGGCTTTCACACTGGAGCGGTGCGCTGGCAGGAGGGAAAAAAAACTCCTGCAAACAGCATCTTTGGAGCGGTCCTAAACCGCTCCTGCCCATTGAAATCAATGGGGCAGCGCGGCTATACTGCCGGCATAGCGCCCCTGTAGCAGCGCTTTGCAGGCGGTTTTAACCCTTTTTCGGCCGCTAGCGGGGGGGGTAAAAATCCAACGGGATCCCTCTTGACAGACAAATTTTGGAGACTGTCATTAGATCGGTGCACTCACGCACCCTATAAATGTGAGTACCCTACTGTGGGGAGTTTATTTCAATAAATACTTTATAAACTGTATCACACTATCCAGTTTTTTCTTTTTCTTTATTTTCAACTGTGGAGCTGCGGCTGAATAACTGTGTATCTGGATACCATAACCGAGCCGTGGGATGGCTCCTAAGCGTGTTTAGACTCAGTTTCACAGCTGAGTTCACATGCTCTGAGGTGAGCGGCTGTCCCGGGGAGTCACTGGATGGCACTTGAGCATGGAATTCTGAGCACCAAGCACTAAGATTATTGCACACACGTTGGATTTTTTATGAACTAATTTATGGATTCTACATATATTTATATATTGGACTTATTAATCACGTGCTATATTTTTATTTTGCATTTGATATTTACACTTGTCGTGTGGCACTTGGCACTTTTTTGTATTTTGCACTTATTATATGTCACTGTGATATATTAATATCATTATTTTATATGGTAGTATTCATGCAATGGAAATTATTTTTTTACTGGCACCGGCTGAGTAATTGCTACTCCTATTTGGATGTCATACATTCAGCACACCATTGCACTTTAAAACACATGTTTTTATGTATTTCTTTTTACTGTGCCTTTGTACTGTGGCTGGAGAGGCCATTTATATGGTATCTTCAGCAAACCATATATGCATTAATATTTAGTATTTGAATACTTGCCAGATTTATATTTTCACCTTAGCGCAGCGTATTTTTTGTATACAAGTTTTAAAAATGGCCGTTTTTTCGGGAGCAGTGGTTTTAATGATGCTTAAAGTGAAAAAAAAGTGAAATATTCCTTTAAATATCGTACCTGAGGGGTGTCTATAGTATGCCTGTAAAGTGGCGTGTGTTTCCCGTAATTAGAACAGTCCCTGCAGAAAATTACATTTTTAAAGGAATAAAAGTCATTTAAAACTGCTTGTGGCTTTAAAGTAATGTCGGGTCCCGGTAATTTGGATGAAAATCAGTTCTACAAACGGCATGGGTACCCTCCCAGTCCATTACCAAGCCCTTTGGGTCTTGTATGGATATTAAGGGGAACCCCGCACCCAAATTAAAAAAAGGAAAGGCGTGGGGCCCCCAGGCCCTATATACTCTGAACAGCAGTATACAGGTGGTGCAAACAAGACAGGGACTATAAGTTTGTTGTTAAGTAGAATCTGTTTGTAATTTTGAACTGGTACATTTTTAAAGCGTAGCTCCAGCCAAAAAATCTATTTTTAAGCTTTTTGGAAAACATAGGGAAGGGTTATCACCCCTGTAACATTTGTTTTTCTGTCTGTGGACCTCTTTAGAAGATTTCACCTCACTTTCTGTCCCAATGACAAATGTTTTTTGAAAATTTGGGGGTTTTAGTGAATTGATTGGTGATAAAGCATCAGTGGAGAAGAGAGACGTTTTTCCCATATTAACTCTTATGCCCCGTAACACACGGTCAGATTTTCCGATGGAAAATGTGTGATAGGACCTTGTTGTCGGAAATTCCGACCGTGTGTAGGCTCCATCACACATTTTCCATCGGATTTTCCCACACAAAGAGAGCAGGCTATAAAATTTTCCGACAACAAAATCCGATGTTGGAATTTCCGATCGTGTGTACACAAATCCGACGCACGAAGTGCCACGCATGCTCAGAATAAATAAAGAGATGAAAGCTATTGGCTACTGCCCCGTTTATAGTCCCGACGTATGTGTTTTACGTCTCCGCGTTCAGAATGATCGGATTTTCCAACTTTGTGTGACCGTGTGTATGCAAGACAAGTTTGAGCCAACATCCGTCAGAAAAAATCCTAGGATTTTGTTGTTGGAATGTCCGATCAATGTCCGACCGTGTGTACGGGGCATTACAGGAGAGAATTTCCCTTCCTAGGGGTAGATTTCATCTCACTTCCTGTTGTCTCCTTCCGTTTGCAAGTAGGAGTCATTTGTAAGTTGGATGTTTGAAAGTAGGGGCCTGCCCTATATACTCTGCAGAAATTGGGGCCTTAGGTGTTGGTGTTGCCACAACACTGTAAGCCCTCACAGTTACTCTTGGTGGGCGCAGGAACAGGCCCTGCTGTGAAATATTAGATCAAGAATTGTAATTACATGTCATTGTTGAACAGGGGCAGAAAAATTGGGTCTTTGGTGGTGGTGGTGGTGCCGGTGGCACAACACTGTAAGTCCTCACAGTTACTCTTGGTGGACGCTGGAACGGGCCCTGCTGTGAAATATTAGATCAAGAATTGTAATTACATGCACCTGTTGAACAGGGGCAGAAAAATTGGGCCTTTGGTGGTGGTGGTGTTGCCACAACACTGTAAGCCCTCACAGTTACTCTTGGTGTGAGCAGGAACGGGCCCTGCTGTGAAATATAAGATCAAGAATTGTAATTACATGTCCCTGTTGAACAGGGGCAGAAAAATTGGGCCTTGGGCACTGGTGCTGGTGCCACAACACTGCAACCCCTCACAGATACTCTAGATGGAGCGCAGGAATGAGCCCTGCTACAAAGTATTGCATCAAAAATTGTAATTACACGCCCCTGTTAAACGGGCTGAAAAATTGGGCCTTAGGCACTGGTGCTGGTGCCACAGCACTGCAACCCCTCACAGATGCTCTAGTTGAGCGCAGCAATGAACCCTCCTGCAAAATATTGCATCAAAAATTGTAATTACACGTCCCTGTTAAACAGGGGCTGAAAAATTGGGCCTTAGCCACTGGTGGCGGCACCCAGAACCAAAAATTTACTTACAAGCTATCAGCATGATCGTTGAGGAGGAAGAGGATAGTTACTCAGCATAACAGGATAGTCACTCAGCATCAGCATAGGCAATCTTGAAGGGATCTGACATTTAAAAAAATATTATTCCGTTACATCAGCATCAGGTGCTTGGTAGCTGGTGGTGATCCAAGACTGATTGGACTGAGTCGGTGGACAGGCACACCCTGTGATCGGTTATAAAAACCTCCAGCAGCATTGAATGTGCGTTCCGAAAGAGCGCTAGATGCAGGACAGACCAGTAGCTCAATTGCATACTGTGCAAGCTCTGGCCAGTGATCCATCCTCAAGACCCAGTAACCCAGAGGATTTTCGGTGGGAAAGGTGTCCAAGTCAGATCTTGCCCCTAGGTATTCCTGCACCATGTAAAACAGACGCTGGCGATGGTTGCTGGAACCGATCATACCTTGGGGTTGCGGAGCAAAAAATTGTCTGAATGCATCTGTCAGACGGCCACCTTCTCCACCGCTCCTTCTTTGACTAACTGAAGACTCAGCAACACGACAAGGAACAGGAGTTTGTAACCTCCCAGTCTCTGGAAACGAGTTGCACAGACCTTTCTGCAAGGCCTCCCGAAGATGTTTCATCCTCTGCTCCCTCTAGGATGGCAAGATAAGGTCTGCAACCTTACTCTTGTAACGTGAATCAAGGAGGGTTGCCAGCCAGTATTGATCCCTCTCCTTGATACCACGAATACGAGGATCCTTCCGCAGGCTTTGCAGGATCAGGGAGGCCATGCAGCATTGGTTTGCTAAGGCATTCGGTCCGGAGTCCTCTGGGTTACTAAGGACGACATGATCCGCAGCCACCTCCTCCCAGCCACGTACAAGTCCATGGTTTTCGTGGGACTGTAAATAATCCCTTGAAGACTGCTGCTGATACTGAGTGCCAGGCTCCACCTCCATGCTGACACAATCCTCCTCCTCCTCACCCTCTTCCTGTGTGATTGGCAGGCACACAGGAACACTGTCTGGATAAAGGGGGCCTTGAGAGGTAAGGAAGTCCTCCTCTTCCTCCCTCTGGTCTGCCTCAAGTGCCCTGTCCATTATTCCACGCAGTGTGTGCTCCAACAGGTGGACAAGAGGTACAGTGTCACTGATGCATGCACTGTCACTGCTCACCATCCTCATGGCCTCCTCAAATGGTGACAGAACAGTGCATGCATCCCTGATCATAGCCCACTGGCATGGGGAAAAAAAAGTCCCCTGACCCTGTCCCTGTGCCATAGTCGCACAGGTACTCATAGGTACATAGGTACTCTTAGTCACATAGGTACCCTCTGCTGCGTGTGCAGCCACTGCAGCATGGCCAATGTTGAGTTCCACCTGATGGGCAAGTCACAGATTAGGCGGTTCTTGGGCAGGTTAAATTCCTTTTGGAGGTCAGCCTGCCAAGCACTGGCATTATATGACCTGCGGAAATGCACACAGACTTTCCTGGCCTGCCTCAGGACATCCTGTAAGCCCGAGTACCTTCCCAAGAAGCGCTGCACCTCCAAGTTAAGGATGTGAGCCAAACAGGGCATATGGGTCAGTTGTCCCTGTCGGAGGGCGGAGAGGAGGTTGGTGCCATTGTCGCAAACCACCATTCCTGCCTTAAGCTGGCGTGGCGTCAACCACCTCTTAAAATGCCCCTTGAACGCCTACGGAGCACCGCTGGTTTCCGAGGACATATCAGCACAGGAAGAGGCCACAGAGGAAGAAGAAGAGGAGGGGGTGGAGGAGAGAGGTGTGACAGAATCACCACTAGTAGAATTTTGGTGGCGTAGTGGCGGAACAACCTCCAACACTACTGCATCTTGTCCTGCATCCTTCCCAGCTGCCAGAAGAGTCACCCAGTGCACAGTGAAAGATAGGTAACATCCTTGTCCATGGCCGCTGGACCATGAGTCAGCGGTAATATGCACCTGTCCAGCGAGGCCAAAACATTGCCTTCCACATGCGGGAAGAGAGCCGGAATCGCCTTCCGTGAGAAAAAGTGGGCAGAGTCTACCAACTGAAAAGGCAGCAATTGAAGTGCTCGCAATTTAGCCAAGCTAGCATTCAACCACTGGGCATGTGGATGGCTGGGAGCGAACTTCTTTCGGAGGTACAGCAGCTGGGGCAGGGAAATTTGCCTGGTACAATCTGACATCGGTGTACCAATAGCAGATTGCCCCCCAAGTACTTGGCTGTGACACACCTAATTCTACACCTTCATTCCTCTCAGTGCAGGTCTCAGAGAGGACTGAAGGTATAGTGGGGTTGGAGATCCCAGCTGATGAGGAGCAAGGAGAGGTCCTCTTTGTTCTTTGGTGTGGGTCCTTTAGGTATGCTTGCCAATGAACTGCATGGCAGGTCGACATATGTCTGGTCAAGCATGTGGTGCCCAAGCGGGTGATGTTTTGACCACTCGAGATACGCTTGAGACATACGTTGCAAATAGCAGCAGTGGGATCTGATGCATTCGTCTCTTTGGCCCACACCAAAGAACTTTTAGAATAATGCGCAGAGACGGCAGCGCCCTGCACATGCGGAGCTCTGCGGTGTGATGCAGTCGGTGTGCTGCCCTTAAGTTGGCCCATGGAGGGCATCCGGCCTCGTTGGTGATGTGCCTCCTCCTCCTCTCTCCTACTAATGGCCTGCAGTGAGATGTAGCTGCACAAAGCTGGGATGTATATATATAATGATACTGCAGCTAGCAGAATCAACTGCCTGCCTGTGGTACTAATAGGATCAGAAGAACACCACCAATTTTCTTCAGGTAGCTTTAGGTGCACATTGTGCAAAGGACACAGTACACTGACTGTAAATACTGTAGCTGCCTGCCTGTGGTAGTAACAGCAGCAGAACAACAGCAATTGTCTTCAGGTAGCTTTAAGTGCACACTGTGCAGAGGACGCAGTATACTTACTGTAAATACTGCAGCTGCCTGCCTGTGGTACTAATAGGTTTAGAAGAACACCACCAATTTTATTCAGGTAGCTTTAGGTGCACACTCTGCAGAGGACACAGTACACTAACTGTAAATGCTGCAGCTGCCTGCCTGTGGTACTACTAGGATCAGAAGAACACCACCAATTTTCTTCAGGTAGCTTTAGGTGCACACTGTGCAGAGGACACAGTACACTAACTGTAAATACTGTAGCTGACTGCCTGTGGTATTAATAGGAGCAGAACAACAGCAATTGTCTTCAGGTAGCTTTAGGTGCACACTGTGCAGAGGATGCAGTACACTAACTGTAAATACTGTAGCTGCCTGTCTGTGGTATTAATAGGATCAGAACAACAGCAATTGTCTTCAGGTAGCTTTAGGTGCACACTGAGCAGAGGATGCAGTACACTCACTGTAAATACTGTAGCTGCCTGCCTGTGGTATTAATAGGATCAGAACAACAGCAATTGTCTTCAGGTAGCTTTAGGTGCACACTGTGCAGAGGACGCAGTACACTAACTGTAAATACTGTAGCTGCCTGCCTGTGGTATTAATAGGATCAGAACACCACCAATTTTCTTCAGGTAGCTTTAGGTGCACACTGTGCAGAGGACACAGTACACTAACTGTAAATACTGTAGCTGCCTGCCTGTGGTATTAATAGGAGCAGAACAACAGCAATTGTCTTCAGGTAGCTTTAGGTGCACACTGTGCAGAGGATGCACTACACTAACTTGTAAATACTACAGCTGCCTGCGGTACTAATAGGATCAGAAGAACACCACCAATTTTCTTCAGGTAGCTTTAGGTGCACACTGTGCACAGGACACAGTACACTAACTGTAAATACTGTAGCTGCCTGCCTGTGGTATTAATAGGAGCAGAACAACAGCAATTGTCTTCAGGTAGCTTTAGGTGCACACTGTGCAGAGGATGCAGTACACTTACTGTAAATACTGCAGCTGCCTGCCTGTGGTACTAATAGGTTTAGAAGAACACCAACAATTTTCTTCAGGTATCTTTAGGTGCACACTGTGCAGAGGACACAGTACACTAACTGTAAATGCTGCAGCTGCCTGCCTGTGGTACTAATAGGATCAGAAGAACACCACCAATTTTCTTCAGGTAGCTTTAGGTGCACTCTGTGCAGAGGACACAGTACACTAACTGTAAATTCTGAAGCTGCCTGCCTGTGGTACTAATAGGATCAGAAGAACACCACCAATTTTCTTCAGATAACTTTAGGTGCACACTGTGCAGAGGACGCAGTATACTCACTGTAAATACTGTAGCTGCCTGCCTGTGGTATTAATAGGATCAGAACAACAGCAATTGTCTTCAGGTAGCTTTAGGTGCACACTGTGCAGAGGACGCAGTACACTGACTGTAAATACTGCAGCTGCCTGCCTGTGGTACTAATAGGATCAGAAGAACACCACCAATTTTCTTCAGGTAGCTTTTTGGTGCACACTGTGCAGAGGACACAGTACACTAACTGTAAATACTGTAGCTGCCTGCCTGTGGTATTAATAGGAGCAGAACAACAGCAATTGTCTTAAGGTAGCTTTAGGTGCACACTGAGCAGAGGACGCAGTATACTCACTGTAAATACTGTAGCTGCCTGCCTGTGGTATTAATAGGATCAGAACAACAGCAATTGCCTTCAGGTAGCTTTAGGTGCACACTGTGCAGAGGACGCAGTACACTGACTGTAAATACTGCAGCTGCCTGCCTGTGGTACTAATAGGATCAGAAGAACACCACCAATTTTCTTCAGGTAGCTTTTTGGTGCACACTGTGCAGAGGACACAGTACACTAACTGTAAATACTGTAGCTGCCTGCCTGTGGTATTAATAGGAGCAGAACAACAGCAATTGTCTTCAGGTAGCTTTAGGTGCACACGTTGCAGAGGATGCACTACACTAACTTGTAAATACTACAGCTGCCTGCGATACTAATAGGATCAGAAGAACACCACCAATTTTCTTCAGATAGCTTTAGGTGCACACTGTGCAGAGGACACAGTACACTAACTGTAAATACTGTAGCTGCCTGCCTGTGGTATTAATAGGAGCAGAACAACAGCAATTGTCTTCAGGTAGCTTTAGGTGCACACTGTGCAGAGGATGCAGTACACTTACTGTAAATACTGCAGCTGCCTGCCTGTGGTACTAATAGGTTTAGAAGAACACCACCAATTTTCTTCAGTTAGCTTTAGGTGCACACTGTGACAGGACACAGTACACTAACTGTAAATGTTGCAACTGCCTGCCTGTGGTACTAATAGGAGCAGAACAACAGCAATTGTCTTCAGGTAGCTTTAGGTGCACACTGTGCAGAGGATGTAGTACACTAACTGTAAATACTGTAGCTGCCTGTCTGTGGTATTAATAGGATCAGAACAACAGCAATTGTCTTCAGGTAGCTTTAGGTGCACACTGAGCAGAGGACGCAGTACACTCACTGTAAATACTGTAGCTGCCTGCCTGTGGTATTAATAGGATCAGAACAACAGCAATTGTCTTCGGGTAGCTTTAGGTGCACACTGTGCAGAGGACGCAGTACACTAACTGTAAATACTGTAGCTGCCTGCCTGTGGTTTTAATAGGAGCAGAACAACAGTAATTGTCTTCAGGCAGCTTTAGGTGCACACTGTGCAGAGGACACAGTACACTAACTGTAAATACTGTAGCTGCCTGCCTGTGGTATTAATAGGATCAGAACAACACCACCATTTTTCTTCAGGTAGCTTTAGGTGCACACTGTGCAGAGGACGCACTACATTAACTTGTAAATACTACAGCTGCCTGCAGTACTAATAGGATCAGAAGAACACCACCAATTTTCTTCAGGTAGCTTTAGGTGCACACTGTGCAGAGGACACAGTACACTAACTGTAAATACTGTAGCTGCCTGCCTGTGGTATTAACAGGAGCAGAACAACAGCAACTGTCTTCAGGTATCTTTAGGTGCACACTGTGCAGAGGACGCAATATACTTACTGTAAATACTGCAGCTGCCTGCCTGTTGTACTAATAGGTTTAGAAGAACACCACCAATTTTCTTCAGGTAGCTTTAGGTGCACACTGTGTAGAGGACACAGTACACTAACTGTAAATGCTGCAGCTGCCTGCCTGTGGTACTAATAGGATCAGAAGAACACCACCAATTTTCTTCAGGTAGCTTTAGGTGCACACTGTGCAGACTACGCACTACACTAACTTGTAAATATTGCAGCTGCCTGCGGTACTAATAGGATCAGAACACCACCAATTTTCTTCAGGTAGCTTTAGGTGCACACTGTGCAGAGGACGCACTACACTAACTTGTAAATACTGCAGCTGCCTGCGGTACTAATAGGATCAGAAGAACACCACCAATTTTCTTCAGGTAGCTTTAGGTGCACACTGTGCAGAGGACGCACTACACTAAATTGTAAATACTACAGCTGCCTGCGGTACTAATAGGATCAGAAGAACACCACCAATTTTCCTCAGGTAGCTTTAGGTGCACACTGTGCAGAGGACGCACTACACTAAATTGTAAATACTACAGCTGCCTGCGTTACTAATAGGATCAGAACAACACCACCATTTTTCTTCAGGTAGCTTTAGGTGCACACTGTGCAGAGGACGCACTACACTAACTTGTAAATACTTCAGCTGCCTACGGTACTAATAGGATCAGAAGAACACCACCAATTGTCTTCAGGTAGCTTTAGGGGCACACTGTGCAGAGGATGCACTACACTAACTTGTAAATACTACAGCTGCCTGCGGTACTAATAGGATCAGAAGAACACCACCAATTTTCTTCAGGTAACTTTAGGTGCACACTGTGCAGAGGACGCACTGCACTAACTTGTAAATACTGCAGCTGCCTGCAGTACTAATAGGATCAAAAGAACACCACCAATTTTCTTCAGGGAGCTTTAGGTGCACACAGTGCAGAGGACACAGTACACTAACTGTAAATACTGTAGCTGCCTTCCTGTGGTATTAACAGGAGCAGAACAACAGCGACTGCCTTCAGGTAGCTTTAGGTGCACACTGTGCAGAGGATGCAATATACTTACTGTAAATACTGCAGCTGCCTACCTGTGGTACTAAGAGGTTTAGAAGAACACCACCAATTTTCTTCAGGTAGCTTTAGGTGCACACTGTGCAGAGGACACAGTAAACTAACTGTAAATGCTACAACTGCCTGCCTGTGGTACTAATAGGATCAGAAGAACACCACCAATTTTCTTCAGGTAGCTTTAGGTGCACACTGTGCAGACTACGCACTACACTACTTGTAAATATTGCAGCTGACTGTGGTACTAATAGGATCAGAAGAACACCACCAATTTTCTTCAGGTAGCTTTAGGTGCACACTGTGCAGAGGATGCACTACACTAACTTGTAAATACTACAGCTGCCTGGGGTACTAATAGGATCAGAAGAACACCACCAATTTTCTTCAGGTAGCTTTAGGTGCACACTGTGCAGAGGACGCACTGCACTAACTTGTAAATACTGCAGCTGCCTGCGGTACTAATAGGATCATAAGAACACCACCAATTTTCTTCAAGTAGCTTTAGGTGCACACTGTGCAGAGGACACAGTACACTAACTGTAAATACTGTGGCTGCCTTCCTGTGGTATTAACAGGAGCAGAACAACAGCAACTGTCTTCAGGTAGCTTTAGGTGCACACTGTGCAGAGGACGCAATATACTTACTACAAATACTGCAGCTGCCTGCCTGTGGTACTAATAGGTTTAGAAGAACACCACCAATTTTCTTCAGGTAGCTTTAGGTGCACACTGTGCAGAGAACACAGTACACTAACTGTAAATGCTGCAGCTGCCTGCCTGTGGTACTAATAGGATCAAAAGAACACCACCAATTTTCTTCAGGTAGCTTTAGGTGCTCACTGTGCAGACTACGCACTACACTAACTTGTAAATACTTCAGCTGCCTGCGGTACTAATAGGATTAGAAGAACACCACCAATTTTCTTCAGGTAGCTTTAGGTGCACACTGTGCAGAGGACGTACTGCACTAACTTGTAAATACTGCAGCTGCCTGCGATACTAATAGGATCATAAGAACACCACCAATTTTCTTCAGGTAGCTTTAGTTGCACACTGTGCAGAGGATGCAGTACACTAACTGTAAATACTGAAGCTGCCTGTCTGTGGTATTAATAGGATCAGAACAACAGCAATTGTCTTTAGGTAGCTTTAGGTGCACACTGAGCAGAGGACGCAGTACACTCACTGTAAATACTGTAGCTGCCTGCCTGTGGTATTAATAGGATCAGATCAACAGCAATTGTTTTCAGGTAGCTTTAGGTGCACACTGTGCAGAGGACACAGTACACTAACTGTAAATATTGTAGCTGCCTGCCTGTGGTATTAATAGGAGCAGAACAACAGGAATTGTCTTCAGGTAGCTTTAGGTGCACACTGTGCAGAGGACGAACTACACTAACTTGTAAATACTACAGCTGCCTGCGGTACTAATAGGATCAGAACAACACCACCAATTTTCTTCAGGTAGCTTTATGTGCACACTGTGCAGAGGACGCACTACACTAAATTGTAAATACTACAGCTGCCTGCGGTACTAATAGGATCAGAACAACACCACCATTTTTCTTCAGGTAGCTTTAGGTGCACACTGTGCAGAGGACGCAGTACACTAACTTGTAAATACTTCAGCTGCCTGTGGTACTAATAGGTTTAGAAGAACACCACCAATTGTCTTCAGGTAGCTTTAGGTGCACACTGTGCAGAGGATGCACTACACTAACTTGTAAATACTACAGCTGCCTGCGGTACTAATAGGATCATAAGAACACCACCAATTTTCTGCAGGTAGCTTTAGGTGCACACTGTGCAGAGGACACAGTACACTAACTGTAAATACTGTAGCTGCCTGCCTGTGGTATTAATAGGAGCAGAACAACAGCAATTGCCTTCAGGTAGCTTTAGGTGCACACTGTGCAGAGGATGCAGTACACTTACTGTAAATACTGCAGCCTGCCTGTGGTACTAATAGGTTTAGAAGAACACCACCAATTTTCTTCAGGTAGCTTTAGGTGCACACTGTGCAGAGGACACAGTACACTAACTGTAAATGCTGCAGCTGCCTGCCTGTGGTACTAATCGGATCAGAAGAACACCACCAATTTTCTTCAGGTAGCTTTAGGTGCACACTGTGCAGAGGACACAGTACACTAACTGTAAATACTGTAGCTGCCTGCCTGTGGTATTAATAGGAGCAGAACAACAGGAATTGTCTTCAGGTAGCTTTAGGTGCACACTGTGCAGAGAACACAGTACACTAACTGTAAATGCTGCAGCTGCCTGCCTGTGGTACTAATAGGATCAAAAGAACACCACCAATTTTCTTCAGGTAGCTTTAGGTGCTCACTGTGCAGACTACGCACTACACTAACTTGTAAATACTTCAGCTGCCTGCGGTACTAATAGGATTAGAAGAACACCACCAATTTTCTTCAGGTAGCTTTAGGTGCACACTGTGCAGAGGACGTACTGCACTAACTTGTAAATACTGCAGCTGCCTGCGATACTAATAGGATCATAAGAACACCACCAATTTTCTTCAGGTAGCTTTAGTTGCACACTGTGCAGAGGATGCAGTACACTAACTGTAAATACTGAAGCTGCCTGTCTGTGGTATTAATAGGATCAGAACAACAGCAATTGTCTTTAGGTAGCTTTAGGTGCACACTGAGCAGAGGACGCAGTACACTTACTGTAAATACTGTAGCTGCCTGCCTGTGGTATTAATAGGATCAGATCAACAGCAATTGTTTTCAGGTAGCTTTAGGTGCACACTGTGCAGAGGACACAGTACACTAACTGTAAATATTGTAGCTGCCTGCCTGTGGTATTAATAGGAGCAGAACAACAGGAATTGTCTTCAGGTAGCTTTAGGTGCACACTGTGCAGAGGACGAACTACACTAACTTGTAAATACTACAGCTGCCTGCGGTACTAATAGGATCAGAACAACACCACCAATTTTCTTCAGGTAGCTTTATGTGCACACTGTGCAGAGGATGCACTACACTAAATTGTAAATACTACAGCTGCCTGCGGTACTAATAGGATCAGAACAACACCACCATTTTTCTTCAGGTAGCTTTAGGTGCACACTGTGCAGAGGACGCAGTACACTAACTTGTAAATACTACAGCTGCCTGCGGTACTAATAGGATCATAAGAACACCACCAATTTTCTGCAGGTAGCTTTAGGTGCACACTGTGCAGAGGACACAGTACACTAACTGTAAATACTGTAGCTGCCTGCCTGTGGTATTAATAGGAGCAGAACAACAGCAATTGCCTTCAGGTAGCTTTAGGTGCACACTGTGCAGAGGATGCAGTACACTTACTGTAAATACTGCAGCCTGCCTGTGGTACTAATAGGTTTAGAAGAACACCACCAATTTTCTTCAGGTAGCTTTAGGTGCACACTGTGCAGAGGACACAGTACACTAACTGTAAATGCTGCAGCTGCCTGCCTGTGGTACTAATCGGATCAGAAGAACACCACCAATTTTCTTCAGGTAGCTTTAGGTGCACACTGTGCAGAGGACACAGTACACTAACTGTAAATACTGTAGCTGCCTGCCTGTGGTATTAAAAGGAGCAGAACAACAGCAATTGTCTTCAGGTAGCTTTAGGTGCACACTGTGCAGAGGATGCAGTACACTAACTGTAAATACTGTAGCTGCCTGCCTGTGGTATTAATAGGAGCAGAACAACAGGAATTGTCTTCAGGTAGCTTTAGGTGTACACTGTGCAGAGGACGCACTGCACTAACTTGTAAATACTGCAGCTGCCTGCGGTACTAATAGGATCAGAAGAACACCACCAATTTTCTTCAGGTAGCTTTAGGTGCACACTGTGCAGAGGACGCACTACACTAACTTGTAAATACTGCAGCTGCCTGCGGTACTAATAGGATCAGAAGAACAACACCAATTTTCTTCAGGTAGCTTTAGGTTCACCCTGTGCAGAGGATGCACTGAACGAACTTATAAATACTGCAGCTGCCTGCGTTACTAATAGGATCAGAAGAACACCACCAATTTTCTTCAGGTAGCTTTAGGTGCACACTGTGCAGATGACGCACTACACTAACTGTAAATACTGTAGCTAATAGGACTAATAGGATCAGAAGAACAGGTAGCTGTAAATACTGTAAAAACACCTGCCTGCCTGTCAGTAGGAAGAGAATAAAAGGAACGGATCTAGCTAAACTGAATACAGTGTGTATATATATATGTATATATACACGCACACAACACCTAGGATGCATATATATATACACAATACACTGTAAGTGCAGCTAACTGACTCGCCTGCCTACTCTATCTAACTTAAATCAAATGACATTGTCTCTCTCTCTCTATCTCTCTCTCAACGCCGGAACACACTACACAGGGCCGATGTGCAGGCGGCCTTATATAGCGATGCCGCAGTGAATTATGGGCCGTGACTCGAATTTGACGCAAACGGCCCATATCGTTCGTAATTCGAAGAACAGTCAAACATGCGATGTTCGAGTCGAACATGGGTTCAACTCGAACTCGAACTCGAAGCTCATCCCTAGTCAGCACAGTAGCTTAATGGTTGGCACTTGTTATGGTCAACATAGCGGCTTAGTGTTTGGCACATCTTTCTATGCCCAGCAGGCACATCTTTCTATGGTCAGCACTGTGGCTTAGTTGTTGGTGCTTTTTCTATGGTCAGCAGAGTGGCTTAGTGGCTGGCACTTCTTTCTATGGTCAGCACTGTGGCTTAATGGTTGGCATTTATTATGATCAGCACAGTGGCTTAGTGGTTGGCACTTCTTTCCATGCTCAGCAGGCACTTCAGCACAGTTGCTTAGGGGTTGGCATTTCTTATGGTCAGCACAGTGGCTTAGTGGTTGGCACTTCTTTCTATGGTCAGCACAGTGGCTTAGTGGTTGGTACTTTTGCTATGGTCAGCACAGTGGCTTAGTGATTGGCACTTCTTTCTATGGTCAGCACTGTGGCTTAATGGTTGGCATTTCTTATGGTCAGCACAGTGGCTTAGTGGTTGGCACATTGTTCCATGCTCAGCAGGCATTTCTTTCTGTGGTCAGCACAGTGGCTTAGTGGCTCGTCCTTTCTCTTTGTTCAGCACAGTGGCTTTGTTGTTGGTGCTTTTCCTATGGTCAGCACAGTAGCTTAATGGTTGGCACTTCTTATGGTCAACAGGCACTTCTTTCTATGGTCAGCACAGTGGCTTAGTGATTGGCACTTCTTTCTATGGTCAGCACCGTGGCTTAGTGGTTGGCATTTCTTATGGTCAGCACAGTGGCTTAGTGGTTGGCACGTCTTTCTATGGTCATCACAGTTGGTTAGTGGTTGGCACTTCTTTCTATGGTCAACAGGCACTTTTTCTATGGTCAGCTCAGTGGCTTAGTGGCTAGTGCTTTTTCTATGGTCAGCACAGTGGCTTAGTGGTTGGCATGTCTTTCTATGGTCAGCAGGCACTTCTTTTTATGGTCAGCACCGTGGCTTAGTTGTTGGTGCTTTTTCTATGGGCAGCACAGTGGCTTAATGGTTGGCAGTTCTTTCTATTATCAGCACAGTGGCTTAGTGGTTGGTACTTCTTCCTATGGTCAGCACCGTGGCTTAATGGTTGGCAGTTCTTATGGTCAGCACCATGGTTTAGTTGTTGGTGGTTTTTCTATGGTCAGCACAGTGGCTTAATGGTTGGCAGTTATTTTTATGGTCAGCACAGTGGCTTAATGGTTGGCAGTTCTTTTGGTCAGCACAGTGGCTTAATGGTTGCCAGTTCTTTCTATGGTCACCTCAGTGGCTTAGTGGCTGGAGCTTTTCCTATCATCAGCACAGTGGCTTAGTGGTTGGTACTTCTTTCTATGGTCAGCACCATGGCTTAGTGGTTGGCAGTTCTTTCTATGGGCAGCACTGTGGCTTAGTGGTTAGCACTTTTTCTATGGTCAGCACTAGGGATGAGCTTCGAGTTCGAGTCGAACTCATGTTCGACTCGAACATTGGCTGTTCGCAAGTTCACCGAACAGCGAACAATTTGGGGTGTTCGCGGCAAATTCGAATGCCGCGGAACACCCTTTAAAAGTCTATGGGAGAAATCAAAAGTGCTAATTTTAAAGGCTAATATGCAAGTTATTGTCATAAAAAGTGTTTGGGGACCTGGGTCCTGCCCCAGGGGACATGGATCAATGCAAAAAAAAGTTTTAAAAACGGCCGTTTTTTCAGGAGCAGTGATTTTAATAATACTTAAAGTCAATCAATAAAAGTGTAATATCCCTTTAAATTTCGTACCTGGGGGGTGTCTATAGTGTGCCTGTAAAGGGGCGCATGTTTCCTGTGTTTAGAACAGTCTGACAGCAAAATGACATTTTGAAGGAAAAAACTCATTTAAAACTACCCGCGGCTATTGCATTGCCGACAATACACATAGAAGTTCATTGATAAAAACGGCATGGGAATTCCCCAAAGGGGAACCCCGAACCAAAATTAAAAAAAAAAAATGACGTGGGGGTCCCCCTAAATTCCATACCAGGCCCTTCAGGTCTGGTATGGATATTAAGGGGAACCCCGGCCAAAATTTAAAAAAAAAAATGACGTGGGGTTCCCCCTAAATTCCATACCAGACCCTTCAGGTCTGGTATGGATTTTAAGGGGAACCCCGCGCCAAAAAAAAAAAAAAAAACGGCGTGGGGTCCCCCCAAAAATCCATACCAGACCCTTATCCGAGCACGCAACCTGGCAGGCTGCAGGAAAAGAGGGGGGGACAAGAGTGCGGCCCCCCCTCCCTCCTGAACCGTACCAGGCCACATGCCCTCAACATTGGGAGGGTGCTTTGGGGTAGCCCCCCAAAACACCTTGTCCCCATGTTGATGAGGACAAGGGCCTCATCCCCACAACCCTGGCCGGTGGTTGTGGGGGTCTGCGGGCGGGGGGCTTATCGAAATCTGGAAGCCCCCTTTAACAAGGTGACCCCCAGATCCCGGCCCCCCCCCTGTGTGAAATGGTAAGGGGGTACATAAGTACCCCTACCATTTCACGAAAAAAGTGTCAAAAATGTTAAAAATGACAAGAGACAGTTTTTGACAATTCCTTTATTTAAATGCTTCTTCTTTCTTCTATCTTCCTTCATCTTCTGGTTCTTCTGGCTCTTCTGGTTCTTCTGGTTCTTCCTCCGGCGTTCTCGTCCAGCATCTCCTCCGCGGCGTCTTCTGTCTTCTTCTCCTCGGGCCGCTCCGCACCCATGGCATGGGGGGGAGGCTCCCGCTCTTCTCTTCTTCTCTTCTTCTTTTCTTCTTTTCTTCTTTTCTTCTCTTCTTCTCTTCTTCTTCATTTTCTTCTCCGGGCCGCTCCGCAATCCATGCTGGCATGGAGGGAGGCTCCCGCTGTGTGACGGCGCTCCTCGTCTGACAGTTCTTAAATAACGGGGGGGCGGGGCCACCCGGTGACCCCGCCCCCCTCTGACGCACGGTGACGCACGGAAGTCCCGTCAAGTCACCATGCGTCAGAGGGGGGCGGGGTCACCGGGTGGCCCCGCCCCCCCGTTATTTAAGAACTGTCAGACGAGGAGCGCCGTCACACAGCGGGAGCCTCCCTCCATGCCAGCATGGATTGCGGAGCGGCCCGGAGAAGAAAATGAAGAAGAAGAGAAGAAGAGAAGAAGAGAAGAAGAGAAGAAAAGAAGAAAAGAAGAAGAGAAGAAGAGAAGAGCGGGAGCCTCCCCCCCATGCCATGGGTGCGGAGCGGCCCGAGGAGAAGAAGACAGAAGACGCCGCGGAGGAGATGCTGGACGAGAACGCCGGAGGAAGAACCAGAAGAACCAGAAGAGCCAGAAGAACCAGAAGATGAAGGAAGATAGAAGAAAGAAGAAGCATTTAAATAAAGGAATTGTCAAAAACTGTCTCTTGTCATTTTTAACATTTTTGACACTTTTTTCGTGAAATGGTAGGGGTACTTATGTACCCCCTTACCATTTCACACAGGGGGGGGGCCGGGATCTGGGGGTCACCTTGTTAAAGGGGGCTTCCAGATTCCGATAAGCCCCCCGCCCGCAGACCCCCACAACCACCGGCCAGGGTTGTGGGGATGAGGCCCTTGTCCTCATCAACATGGGGACAAGGTGTTTTGGGGGCTACCCCAAAGCACCCTCCCAATGTTGAGGGCATGTGGCCTGGTACGGTTCAGGAGGGAGGGGGGGCCGCACTCTCGTCCCCCCCTCTTTTCCTGCGGCCTGCCAGGTTGCGTGCTCGGATAAGGGTCTGGTATGGATTTTTGGGGGGACCCCACGCCGTTTTTTTTTTTTTTTTTGGCGCGGGGTTCCCCTTAAAATCCATACCAGACCTGAAGGGTCTGGTATGGAATTTAGGGGGAACCCCACGTCATTTTTTTTTTAAATTTTGGCCGGGGTTCCCCTTAATATCCATACCAGACCTGAAGGGCCTGGTATGGAATTTAGGGGGACCCCCACGTCATTTTTTTTTTTAAATTTTGGTTCGGGGTTCCCCTTTGGGGAATTCCCATGCCGTTTTTATCAATGAACTTCTATGTGTATTGTCGGCAATGCAATAGCCGTGGGTAGTTTTAAATGAGTTTTTTCCTTCAAAATGTCATTTTGCTGTCAGACTGTTCTAAACACAGGAAACATGCGCCCCTTTACAGGCACACTATAGACACCCCCCAGGTACGAAATTTAAAGGGATATTACACTTTTATTGTTTGACTTTAAGCATTATTAAAATCACTGCTCCTGAAAAAACGGCCGTTTTTAAAACTTTTTTTTGCATTGATCCATGTCCCCTGGGGCAGGACCCAGGTCCCCAAACACTTTTTATGACAATAACTTGCATATAAGCCTTGAAAATTAGCACTTTTGATTATTCATGTTCGTGTCCAATAGACTTTAACGGTGTTCGCATGTTCGAACGAACTTTTTTCCTGTTCGCATGTTCTGGTGCGAACCGAACAGGGGGGTGTTCGGCTCATCCCTAGTCAGCACAGTGGCTTAATGGTTGCCAGTTCTTTCTATGGTCAGAACAGTGGCTTTGTGGTTGGTACTTCTTTCTATGGTCAGAACATTGGCTTAATGGTTGGCAGTTCTTATGGTCAGCACAGTGGCTTAGTGGTTGGAACTTTTTTCTAGGTCAGCACAGTGGATTAGTGGTTAGCATTTCTGCCTTACAAAACAAGTGTTTTGAAACCCAACCAGGACACTACCGGCATGGCGTTTGAATGTTCTCCCTGTGCTGGCATGGGTTTCCTTCCACACTTTAAAGTCATGCTGGTGGGTTATTGGCTCCTGTCTAAATAGGCCCTGGTATGTATATGTAGGAATGCAATATCTAGGGACTTTAGATTGTAACTCCCTTGAGGGCAGAGATTGATGTGACTATAAAATATGTAAAGCACTGCGTACATTGACAGTGCTATAGTATATAAATACCTGTAATAAATGTGTTGCCATTAATGCCACCTGATTGCTATTGGTTTGCCTGTGTATTGATGTGAACATAGGGACAAGATCATTTAACAGAATTATATAAAATCCTTCTTTTCCTTATCGATAGAAAAAAGAAAATGCTGCATAAGGCAAAAAAGCATCAAAGTACTATGGTCTAAGGGCATATGTCTGAAGGTATCCAGCTGATAAAAATGCTTTGCCACCAAAGCCTATGATCTATTCTGGCTTTTATCAATAGACAGAGCTCGCATTAAGGTGTTAGTTATTGCGGGGAGGAGCTGAGACAGCCGCCGAGGGACCCCAGAAGAGCAGGTTCAGGGCCACTCTGTGCAGAACGAGCTGCACAGTGAAGGTAAGTATAACATGTTTGTTATTTAAAAAAAAAAAAAATTTACCTTTACAACCCCTTTAAGGCAAAATTTTAGTTTTGGATAGAGTGGGGAAGGGATATGCCCTCTGTAAAAAACGTTTCCTGGTGCCTCCATGGCAGCATACCTGTGATAAGCTCTGCCCCGGAGTCCTCCCCTCAGGATAGTTAATACATTATAAAAGTGACAACCATACCCCCCACTAGCATTCTCCTTTTTTTCCTCATACCTGATCGATAGTGTCAGTACGTGTCTTGCCTCTGCCTTGTGCAGCTTCCGTATGGGTTCAGTCCTCTCCCAGATGCTGTCCCCTGTCTGGGGTTGCTAACAGCGCTGATAAGAGGGGAGCCCCTTCTGAGGGTCTTTTGGGGCAGCATGCGGCTTCCTAACTAGGAGCAACGGTTCTGCTTTTAGGCTAAACTGATTTTCTGCAGGTGGCAGGTAGGGGCTCTCTTCCTGAGCCTTTTTTTCTTCTATGTTTCTTGTTTTACTGTTTGTGTTCTACTTTGCAGCATTTTCCTCCTCTGTCTTAGCCTCCCCTGAGGCGGCGAGCGCCGGAGCACGAAAGCGCCGAGAGGGGGCAGTGTTCTAGCCTCGATTGGCGTCTGATTGGCCGAGGGGGTCACATGGCCACTCGGCACATGCACTGATGGATGAGGCCATTGGCGCCATCTTGTTGATGGGCAAAATCTCCTGTGCTCCCTCTCTCTTCTTAGGGGGCGGAGCCAGGGAGGGGGAATAGGCGAATTAGCCTCCCCCTTCCCTATTTAAGTATTCAGGGTTTAGTTAATGGCAGGCTCTGATGGTAGCAGGTCCTGCCTTTAGAGTTCTCTTGTGGGCAGCAGTATTCTTTGAGAGGTAAGTAGTTTCTGGTGGGGGCTTAAAAGAAGAGTCTGTTGCCTTCTATTATTGCTATTTATAAAACTTTTTTTTGCTGGGTTTAAAATATGTATTATTGCTTGGCTGCTAGGGTCCTTTTATAAAAAAAAAAAAAAAAAGCAGGGAAATAATAAATATAATAATAATAAATATATCATATTATATTAATTAAGTATTTTTATTATACCTCAGGTGGGCTGGCAGGGGGGAGGTAGGACTTTTCCCCTTTTTTTATTTTATCTGGTTGCTTTCTTTTGACTCTAGTATTCTATCCTGCTGAATTTCTGCCCTTGCCTGCCCCCGGCAGTTATGATTCAGCCGCCGTCAGACCAAGGCCCTCGCTTTCTTAGGTAAGGGCACGTACCTAAATTTAAAAAAAAAACGCTTTTTATTTTCGAACAAAAGAGTGCCTTTACGCTGTTACTCTCGTTTCAGCCCTATACGCCAAAGCATGTCTAATCAGACTTCTGGCCATCACAGTGGACACTTCCGCCCAGGTTCTACGCACAGCCGATCGACTAGTTCCCACCACCATTCTGATGGAAGGTCAGCCTCTAAAAGACATCGGTCATCCAGCCCTCCCAGGTGGGAAAGTACAAAAAAATGCCGGGCATGTGGAGCAATCCCTATGGCAGATAAATTGATCTCCAAGGACTGTTTGCGGGGTTATGCTGATCAAGAAAAAGCGGAGGTTCAGCAAGTGATGGATTTGATAAAAAGAGTGGTCAAGTACTCTTTAGCCGAGTTAATACATTCGTCTCCCTCACAACAGGGCACACCTAGTGTTCAAGCCCAGTCTTCAGGAGCAACTCCTGACACATCAGCCACGGACCATGCAGGGGCCGCAGGGCCACTTTCCCCATCAACAGGGGATAGAGGTGATTCAGAGGATTCTACAGACGAATCGGAACCCTCAGGCTTTAACTTCTCCTTAGTGCAACCGTTTGTCCCTGCAGTTAAGCAGGCTATCAGCTGGTAAGAGTTGGAGGAACCTCCTAAAAAGACTAAGTTGTTTTTCCAGTTTTCAAAGAAAAAGCTTACCTTTTTTCCCTTCATGGAGGAGTTAGAAGATCTGATAGAGGGGGAATGTAAACGGACAAACGCTTTTCCTTAAACCGGCTTCAAAAGTTATACCCTTTGACAGAGTCTGATTCTGCCCTCTTGGACACTCCTCCAGTAGTCGATGCTGCAGTGGTACGCCTAGCGAAAAATATCACCCTACCAATGGAGGACTCAGCCTCCTTTAAAGACCCTTTGGATAGGCGTATAGACGCAGACTTAAAAAAGGCCTACCAGTTGGCCAGAGGAGCCTGAAGACCGCCAGTAGCATTAGCTTCAGTCTCTAATGCTATCAGGGTCTGGATCAAGAATATTGAGACAGCCATTCGTGAGGATGTACAAAAAAATGACATCATTAAAGCGTTGGAGGAACTCAAATTATCTGCTGACTTCATAGGGGAAGCAGCTATTGATTCGGTGAGGTATTCAGCCAGAGCGATGTTGCAATTATGGCCAAGCGAGCGTTGTGCCTGAAGCCGTGGGCAGCCGACGCAGCATCGAAACAAAACTGGTGCAAAATCCCCTTTGACGGGAAGGCTCTCTTTGGGGATAGACTGGAGAAGGCAATCTCTAGAGTGACTGGGGGAAAATCTGGATTGCTCCCCCAGGACAGGAGAGTGAGACGCTCTCGAGTTGTGTTTCAATCCTCCAGGAACAAGAACTTCTCTCACTTCCGGCAAAATAGAGATAACAAAAAAAATTGGAGACGTACTCAGGCCACTTTTCTAAAATCAAACAAACAGAGGAGTGTCGCCAATCCCCAGGAGGGGACGAAAACTTTTTGACAGGAGGCCACTCCAACTCCCTCCAGTAGGTTCCAGGTTGAAAAGGTTAGCAGAAATCTGGTCCAGCCGGTGCAAAGATCCTTGGGTGGTATCTACAGTCCGTTTTGCTAATTTCTGGCCTTTCCTAGATCATCCCTCACAAGACTCGTTCATCCTAACAAAACAACCAACTTCTCCCCAAAAAGTGGAGGCTCTGCAGAAATACCTTCACCTGCTCCTAGTTCAGCAAGCAGTAATCCCTGTCCCACCCTCTGAGAGATTCACAGGATTCTATTCTCCTCTCTTTCTTATTCCCAAAAAGAGTGGAGAATGGAGACCAGTAGTGGATTTGAAAGAATTAAACCGATTTATACAGTTGGACTCTTTCAAGATGGAATCCTTACACACGATCATCCAGATGGTCCAGCCGAGAGACTGGATGATCTCGGTAGACTTACAAGACGCTTATTTCCATGTCCCCATTCTCTCTGCCTTCCAAAAATTCTTAAGGGTGGCAGTGGGTCCCACACACCTCCAGTTCCAGTGCCTCCCTTTCGGGCTGTGCACATCCCCAAGGATATTCTCGAAAGTGTTAATTGCAGTCCTGGCACCCCTCAGGGAAAAAGGGCTGCAAGTTTTTCACTTTCTGGACGACATCCTACTGCTATCGCCCAGTCCAGGCCAACTACTGGAGCACAGGGAAATTCTCCTGTCCACCCTGAAGGAATTTGGATGGTTGGGGAATGCAGAGAAGAGTCTCCTGACCCCAACCCAAGTAATGATTTACCTCGGCGCTCTTTTCAACACCTTAACCGGAACAGTGTGCCTTCCCCCAGAAAGTGACAGCGATTGTCCAGAAGATGTGCCATGTAAGAACACTCTCTCACCTGTCAGCCTCAAATTGTTTAAGTCTAATTGGGACCATGTCATCCTGTATCCCGATACTACCCTGGGCTCATTGGCATTTGAAGACTTTTTTAAATGGTCTTACTAACGCAATGGAGGAGGAAATCACTGTGCCAATGCATTTCGATCTCGGCTTCCATGAGGAGGAGTCTCCTCTGGTGGTCAAAAGAGGATGTAATCTCAAATCCTCGTCTTCTTCATTGTCCCACTTGGACCATTCTTACCACTGATGCAAGCTCGGTGGGTTGGAGAGCACACTGCGATCACCTTGCGGTACAAGGGAGGTGGGACGTTCTCACAAAGGAGGTAGTCTCCAATGTCTTGGAATTACGGGTGGTCTATCTAGCCCTAGTGAGTCTGGGAGAACATCTGCACCAGAAGCAAGTCCTAGTACGCCTGGACAACAGAGCAGCAGTGTTATGCCCATTATGTTGTGGGCGGAGAGAAATTTGCTAGATCTGAAAGCGGTTTACCTGCCAGGCCATCTGAATCAAGAGGCGGATCATCTGTCTTGCTGTTTTCAAGACAACAACAAATGGTCTCTTCACCCTTCGGTGTTCAATTGGATCAGGAGTCTGCAGAATCCTCCGGAAATCAACCTTTTTGCCTCTCCAATGAATGCCAAATTGCCAAGATTTCTCTCCCACCTGCCTCATCCACAATCAGAAGCAGTAGATGCCCTCTCGAGCCCATGGCATTGCAAGACGGCGTATGCGTTCCCTCCCAGACCCTTGATTTCCAAGTTTCTACTCAGATTGACGAGGGAACCAGTCAAAGTGGTGGCTATTCTTCCTTACTGGCCGAGGAGGCCATGGTTCCCCTGGGCAATGAACCTCAGCATGTGTCCCCCAATCAAGATTCCGGTGTTTCCTCAGCTTCTCTCCCAAGGGAGATTTGTGCATTCAGCTCCTCACAAGCTGAACCTACATGTTTGGATGTTGAAAGGGAGAAATTCCAGTCCTTAGGGTGTTCCGCAAATGTGATTTTGACTCTTTTAAAGGCCACAAACTATGTGTATTCAAAAATATGGAATAAGTTCAAGTTGTTTGTAGCAGACAAGTGTTCGGATCCTACAATGCCATCCACTACACTGCTCTTGGAATTTTTGCAAGCTGGCTTGGACCTTGGTCTCAGTCTCAGTTCACTTAAAGTCCAGGTGGCAGCGATTTCGGCAGCTACCCAGAAAAGATGGGCAGAAGGCACACTCATCATTCAGTTTTTCAGGACAGTCAAGAAAATTTGACCTTCAGTAAAACTTTCCTTTCCTGCTTGGGACCTGCCCTTTGTACTGGACTGTCTGACGGCTTAGCCTTTCGTTCCAATAGAATCCGCTTCCTTATGGAACCTGACGCTCAAAACAGTCTTTTTAATTGCAGTGACGTCAGGGAAAAGAGCCTAGGAATTACAAGCTTTGGGTGCAGAAGAGGAGCACATAGCCTTCTTTCCGGATAGGGTGGAACTGCGCACAGTTCGGGGATTTGTCCCAAAAGTCTCTTGTCGGGCCACTCTCTCGGAAGTCTGGGCACTGCCTACCTTTACGGATCCACTCTCGGGTTCACTGCAAGAATTGGACATTTCCAAGGTGCTAAGATGCTACCTGCAAGCCACAAGTCCCTTTAGAGCATCAAATAAACTATTTATACTTCCTTGGGGCAGAAATAGAGGGAAAGAAGCCACATCAAGAACTATTGCTTCCTATAAGCTGATCCAAAAAGTGTATAGGGCTAAAGGGATGGATCCTCCGGCGGTGAAAGCCCACTCAACAAGGGCAGTCTCTTCATCTTGAGCAGCAAGGGCTAATGTCTCTCTAGAAAAGATTTGCAAGGGGGTCACCTGGTCACCCCCAAACACGTTCATGCGGCATTACAAAATTGATCCAGGAGCACTCAGTTCAGTGGAGTTTGGGAGAAGGGCGATTGAGTCAGCTCTTGTATTACCTTAATAAAATTTTCTTTATAAGCATTACCCACCCTGTTGTTAGCTATTTATTGTATCACAGGTATGCTGCCATGGAGGCACCAGGAAAACAGAAAATTGTTTCATACTTACCGTAATTTTCCTTTCCCGGTGCCTATCCATGGCAGCATACATTCCCTCCTTTGGTATTCAATATAATAGGAGAACGCTAGTGGGGGTATGGTTGTCACTTTTATAATGTATTAACTATCCTGAGGGGCGGAGCTTATCACAGGTATGCTGCCTTGGATAGGCACCAGAAAAGGAAAATTACAGTAAGTATGAAACAATTTTCCGTTTTTTTGCTGTCTGTGTCCCCTTTGCAGAGATTCATCCTATAAGTGCTGGTGTTTATTTTAGGGCTTCCCATACATGATTCAGATTTTTCATTCAGCCAGCTGGCTGACCAAAGGAAAAACTGAACTACTTCCCCCTTCCACACATTTGGAATCCTCCCTGCTTTGTCATTGTATTCTGTCCTCCTTCTCCCCGCAGTCAGAATTAACAGTGCTGATTAGGGATGAGCTTCGTGTTCGAATCAAACCCATGTTCGATCGTTCATCGAATTGCGAACGATATGGGCCATTCGCGCCAAATTCGCGTGGCGCGTCACAGCCCATAATTCACTGCGGCATCACAGTGCATTGCTGGCTGATGATTGGCCAACCATGCACTATGACCGGCATGCTTAGCCAATCACAGCACCATCGGTAGAGAGAGCTGTAATTGGCCAAACCCAGGGTGGCTTTGGCCAATTATGGCTCAGGGGGTTTAGAACACGCCCCACACTATATAAGGCCACCTGCACGGCGGCCCTGTGTAGTGTGTTCCAGCATGCTTAGAGAGAGAGAGACAGTGTAATTTCATTTGAGTTAGCTAGATTAGGCAGGACAGTCAGTGAGTTAGCTGCACTTACAGTGTATTGTGTATATATATGCATTCCAGGTGTTGCATATATATATATATATATATATACACTGTATTCAGTTTAGCTAGATCCGTTCCTGTTATCTTCCTACTGACAGGCAGGCTTGTCTTGTTACAGTATTTACAGCTACCTGAAGAAAATTGCTGGTGTTCTTTTGATCCTATTAGTACCACAGTCAGGCAGCTAGACTATTTACAGTTAGTGTAGTGTGTCCTCCTCACAGTGTTCAGTTAAAGCTACAAGTTAGTTTAGTGTGACCTCTGCACAGTATTCAGCTAAAACTACAAGTTAGTGTAGTGCACAGTGTTCAGCTAAAGCTACAAGTTAAGGTAGTGCGTCCTCCTCACAGTGTTCAGTTAAAGCTACAAGTTAGTTTAGTGTGACCTCTGCACAGTGTTCAGCTAAAGCTACAAGTTAGGGTAGTGCGTCCTCCTCACAGTGTTCAGCTAAAACTACAAGTTAGTGTAGTGCGACCTCTGCACAGTGTTCAGCAAAAGCTAAAAGTTATTGTAGTGCGTCCTCCTCACAGTGTTCAGCTAAAACTACAAGTTAGTGTAGTGAGACCTCTGCACAGTGTTCAGCTAAAGCTACAAGTTAGTGTAGTGCGTCCTGCTCACAGTGTTCAGCTAAAACTACAAGTTAGTGTAGTGCGACCTCTGCACGGTGTTCAGCTAAAGCTACAAGTTAGTGTAGTGCGACCTCTGCACAATGTTCAGCTAAAGCTACAAGTTAGTGTAGTGCGTCCTCCTCACAGTGTTCAGCTAAAGCTACAAGTTGGTGTAGTGTGTCCTCCTCACAGTGTTCAGCTAAAGCTACAAGTTAGTGTAGTGCGTCCTCCTCACAGTGTTAAGCTAAAACTACAAGTTAGTGTAGTGAGACCTCTGCACAGTGTTCAGCTAAAGCTACAAGTTAGTGTAGTGCGTCCTCCTCACAGTGTTCAGCTAAAACTACAAGTTAGTTTAGTGTGACCTCTGCACAGTGTTCAGCTAAAGCTACAAGTTAGGGTAGTGCGTCCTCCTCACAGTGTTCAGCTAAAGCTACAAGTTGGTGTGGTGTTTCCTCCTCACAGTGTTCAGCAAAAACTACAAGTTAGTGTAGTGCGACCTCTGCACAGTGTTCAGCTAAAGCTACAAGTTAGTGTAGTGCGTCCTCCTCACAGTGTTCAGCTAAAACTACAAGTTAGTGTCACGTACCTGGTAGGTTGTGAGCCTGAAGTGCAGAGAAGGACCTCCCTTACAGCTCCCACTCCTGTTCCTCTGGAATGGAGACAGAAGGCCAGGAGTGAGGAATGGTATGGGTGCCTGGCAGGATCGACAGTCACCGGAAGTGCAGGAGTGGTGACACCCTCTGGGTCCAGAAGCTGAAGAGGACGCTGGATCGCAGGGAGGACCCGGAGCCACAGCAGATAAGGAAGCAGGTAAGTAAGCAGGTAAGTAGGACTGGAACCAGGAACAAGCAGCAGGTAGTAGCCTGGAACGCTGGACTGGAGCCTGGAACAGGCAGCAGGTAGTAGCCTGGAACGCTGGACTGGAACCTGGAACAAGCAGCAGGTGGTAGCCTGGAACGCTGGACTGGAACCAGGAACAAGGCAGCAGGTAGTAGACTGGAACGCTGGGCTGGAACCAGGAGCAAGGCAGCAGGTAGTAGACTGGAACGCTGGACTGGAACCAGGAACAAGGCAGCAGGTAGTAGACTGGAACGCTGGACTGGAACCAGGAACAAGGCAGCAGGTAGTAGACTGGAACGCTGGGCTGGAACCAGGAACAAGGCAGCAAGTAGTAGACTGGAACGCTGGACTGGAACCAGGAACAAGGCAGCAGGTAGTAGACTGGAACGCTGGGCTGGAACCAGGAACAAGGCAGCAGGTAGTAGACTGGAATGCTGGATACAGGTATCAGACTGAGGGATGGTCAAACAAGCCAGAGGTCGGTATCGGTCGATCAGCAGAGGTACCAGGGACAACACAGAGGGATGGTCAGGCAAGCCAAGAGGGTCTGGTGCAGGCGGATAGCAGGATGGTCTAACAGGAAGCCGGGTCAGATAGCAGAGTACACAGGTCAGATCAGGTTAAGGCACACGGAACGCTGTAGAGCAGACAGCGGGGATGGAGTGTGACAGGCCGGTTTAAATAGCCCGCCTGGCACTAGCGGGAGTGCGCGCGCGCGTGCCCGTGCATGACAGCACCCGTGAACGCGCGCGCATGCGCAGTGGAACCCGCGGCCGTGTCCCCCTGCGTCTGGATCGCTGATTATTGGCAGGATCTTCATGACAGTTAGTGTAGTGTGACCTCTGCACAGTGTTCAGCTAAAGCTACAAGTTAGTATAGTGTGTCCTCCTCACAGTGTTCAGCTAAACCTACAATACCTACTGTATTCAGTTTAGCTAGATCCATTCCTGTTATTATCTTTCTACTGACAGGCAGGCAGGTGTTGTTACAGTATTTACAGCTACCTGAAGAAAATTGCTGGTGTTTTTCTGATCCTATTAGTACCAAAGTCAGGCAGCTACAGTATTTACAGTGCACAGTGTTCAGCTAAATCTACAAGTTAGTGTAGTGCGACCTCTGCCCGGTGCTTAGCTAAAGCTACAAGTTAGTGTAGTGCGACCTCTGCACAGTGTTCAGCTAAAGCTACCTGTAGAAGGTTGGTGGTGTTTTCCTGATCCTTTCACTACCGCAGGCAGCTAAATAAGCTACAAGTTATTTTTTGGCGAGCTCTGCACAGTGTTCACCTAAAGCTACCTGTAGAACGTTGGTGGTGTTTTCCTGATCCTATCACTACCGCAGGCAGCTAAATAAGCTACAAGTTAGTGTAGTGCGAGCTCTGCACAGTGTTCACCTAAAGCTACCTGTAGAAGGTTGGTGATGTTTTCCTGATCCTATCACTACCGCAGGAAGCTAAATAAGCTACAAGTTAGTGTAGTGCGAGCTTTGCACAGTGTTCACCTAAAGCTACCTGTAGAAGGTTGTTGGTGTTTTCCTGATCCTATCACTACCGCAGGCAGCTAAATAAGCTACAAGTTAGTTTTTTGCGAGCTCTGCACAGTGTTCAGCTAAAGCTACCTGTAGAAGGTTGGTGGTGTTCTCATACTACAGGCAGGCAGTTGATTTTGCTAGCTGCAGTATCAGTATATATATATATATATATATATATATATATATATATATATATATATCCCAGCTTAGTGCAGCTACAGGCCATTAGTATGTCTGGAAGGCCAACAAGGAGAGGCAGACAGTCACAAGCCAATAAAAGAGGGCAAGCAGGCTCTGTGTCTAGAGGCAACAATGCTGGTTGTGGAGACGGTGCATCCTCATCAGCACGTGGCCATGGGACACGCTTGGCCTTTTTTTCGGCAGCTGGCCATGTTGAGCCGCAACATGCGGAAGACTTGGTCGAGTGGATGACCAAGCCGTCCTCATCCTCCTCATCCTCTCTCACCCATGCTCAGGGTACTTTGTCTGGCAAAGCAGCGGCCTCTTCCCTCGGCTCAATGTCATCAGTGACTCCTTCCCTAGCCCCACCATGTCCTCCTGAGGAGTCCCTCGAACTGTTTGACCACAGTGTTGGGTACATGCTCCGGGAGGATGCCCAGCGTTTGGAAGTCTCTGATGATGATACTGAGCTAGATGAAGGCAGTAACGTGAGCACGGACAGAGGGGGTGCCCAAGAAGGACAGCAATCTGGCAGTCATGCTCCCCCCGCTGCAGCTTACTGCCAGGTTTGCTCCAGTGATGAGGAGGGAGGGGATGATGAGGTCACTGACTCAGCGTGGGTGCCTGATAGGAGAGAGGAGGAGGAGGAAGAGGAGGAGGAGGAGGCACATCACCAATGAGGCAGGATGCCTTCCAGGGGCCAGCCTAAGGGCAGCACACTGACTGCATCACACCCCAAAGCTCCGCATGTGCAGGGCGCTGCAGTCTCTGCGCGTTATTCAAATAGTTCTTTGGTGTGGGCCTTTTTTGAGACAAGTGCATCAGATCGCACCGCTGCTATTTGCAACATATGTCTCAAGCGTATCTCGCGTGGCCAAAACATCTCCCGCTTGGGCACCACATGCTTGACCAGACATATGTTGACCTGCCATGCAGTTCATTGGCAAGCGTATCTAAAAGACCCACACCAAAGAACAAAGAGGACCTCTCCTTGCTCCTCATCAGCTGAGATCTCCAACCCCACTATACCTTCAGTCCTCTCCAAGACCTGCACTGAGAGGAATGAAGGTGTAGAATTAGGTGTGTCACAGCCAAGTGCTTGTGGGCAATATGCTTTCAGTACACCGACGTCAGATTGTACCAGGCAAATTTCCCTGTCCCAGCTGCTGCACCGCCGAAAGAAGTTCGCTCCCAGCCATCCACATGCCCAGCGGTTGAATGCTAGCTTGGCAAAATTGCTAGCACTTCAACTGCTGCCTTTTCAGTTGGTAGACTCTGCCCCCTTCCGTGAGTTTGTGGAATGTGCAGTTCCTCAGTGGCAGGTACCCAAACGCCACTTTTTCTTATGGAAGGCGATTCCGGCTCTCTACCGGCATGTGGAAGGTCCATGCCTCGCTGGACAGGGCAGTCAGCGGTAAGGTGCATATTACCGCTGACTCATGGTCCAGCAGGCATGGACAGGGATGTTACCTAAGTTTCACTGCGCATTGGGTGACTCTGCTGGCAGCTGGGAAGGATGCAGGACAAGGTGCAGTAGTGTTGGAGGTTGTTCCGCCACCACGCCTCCAAAATGCCACTACTGATGATTGTGACACACCTCTCTCCTCCACCCCCTCCTCTTCTTCATCCTCCATGGCATCTTCCTGTGATTTGTCCTAGGAACCAGCGGTGCTCCGTAGGTGTTCAAGGAGCTACGCAAGTACGCAGGCCAAAAGATGCTATGCGGTGCATGAGCTGGTGTGCTTGGGGGACAGGAGCCACACTGGGGCAGAGGTTCTGTCAGCTCTGCAGGGGCAGGTTCAGAGGTGGTTGACGCCACGCCAACTTAAGGCAGGAATTGTGGTTTGCGACAATGGCACCAACCTCCTCTCTGCCCTCCGACAGGGACAAATGACCCATGTGCCCTGTTTGGCTCATGTCCTCAACTTGGTAGTGCAGCAGTTCTTGGACAGGTACCCAGGCTTACAGGATGTCCTGAGGCAGGCCAGGAAAGTCTGTGTGCATTTCCGCCGGTCATATAATGCCAGTGCTTGGCTGGCGGACCTCCAAAAGGAGTTTAACCTGCCCAAGAACTGCTTAATCTGTGCCATGCCCACCAGGTGGAACTCAACGTTGGCCATGCTGCAGCAGCTGCACACGCAGCAGAGGGCCATCAATGAGTACCTGTGCGACTATAGCATCAGGACAAGGTCAGGGGAGCTTGTTTTTTTTCCCCACGCCAGTGGGCCATGATCAGGATGCATGCACTGTCCTGTCACCATTTGAGGAGGCCACGAGGATGGTGAGCAGTGACAGTGCATGCATCAGTGACACTGTCCCCCTTGTCCAACTGTTGGAGCACACGCTGCATGGAATAATGGACAGGGCACTTGAGGCAGAACAGAGGCAGGAAGAGGAGGACTTCCTTATCTCTCAAGGCCCCCTTTATCCAGACAGTGTTCCTGCGTGCCCGCCGATCACACAGGAAGAGGACGAGGAGGAGGAGGATTGTGTCAGTATGGAGTATGGAGGTGGAGCCTGGCACTCAGCATCAGCAGCAGTCTTTAAGGGATCAGTCTCAAGAAACATATGGACTTGTACGTGGCTGGGAGGAGGTGGCTGCGGACCATGTCGTCCTTAGTGACCCAGAGGACTCCGGACCGAATGCCACAGCAAACCTACGCTGCATGGCCTGAACCTGCAAAGCCTGTGTAATGATCCTCATATTCGTGGTATCAAGGAGAAGGACCAATACTGGCTGGCAACCCTCCTTGATCCACGTTACAAGGGTAAGGTTGCGGACCTTATCTTGCCGTCGCAGAGGGAGCAGAGGATGAAACATCTTCAGGAGGCCTTGCAATTCCTCCTCAATGATCACGCTGATAGCTTGTAAGAACATTTTTGGTTCTGGGCGCCGCCACCAGTGCCTAAGGCCCAATTTTTCAGCCCCTGTTTAACAGGGGCGTGTAATTACAATTTTTGATGAAATACTTTGCAGTAGGGCTCGTTCCTGCGTTTCAACTAGAGTTTCTGTGAGAAGTTGCAGTGTTGTGGCACCAGCACCAGTGCCTAAGGCCCAATTTTTCAGCCCCTGTTTAACAGGGGCGTGTAATTACAATTTTTAATGCAATACTTTGCAGCAGGGCTCGTTCCTGCATTCCAACTAGAGTATCTGTGAGGGGATGCAGTGTTGTGGCACCAGCACCAGTGCCTAAGGCCCAATTTTCAGCCCCTGTTCAACAGGGGCATGTAATTACAATTCTTGATCTAATATTTCACAGCAGGGCCCATTTCTGCACCCACCAAGAGCGAGTGAGGACTTACAGTGTTGTGGCACCAGCACCACCACCACCACCATAGGCCCAATTTTTCAGCCCCTGTTCAACAGGGGCATGTAATTACAATTCTTGATCTAATATTTCACAGCAGGGTCCTGTGAGGGCTTACAGTGTTGTGACCACAACAACACCTAAGGCCCAAATTTCTGCTGAGTATATAGGGCAGGCCCCTACTTTCAAACATCCAACTTACAAACGACTCCTACTTGCAAATGGAAGGAGGCAACAGGAAATGAGATGAAATCTACCCCTAGGAAGTGAAATTCTCTCCTGTAAGAGTTAATATGGGAAAAACATTTCTCCCTTCCACTGATGCTTTATCACCCATCCTTGTTTCACAAAAAAAAGCAAATTTTCAAAAAACATTTGTCATTGGGACAAAAAGTGAGGTTCAATCTTCTGAAGAGGAGCACAGACAGCAAAACAAATGTCACAGGGGTGATGTTTTCCAAAAAGCTTAAAAAAGATTTTTTGGCTGGAGCTAAACACGTTAAAAATGTACCCTTTCAAAATTACAAACAGATTCTACTTAACAACAAACCTACAGTCCCTCTTGTTTGCACCGCCTGTATACTGCTGTTCAGAGTACAGAGCCTGTATACTGCTGTTTCCTTTTTTAATTTGGGTGCGGGGTTCCCCTTAATATCCATACAAGACCCAAAGGGCCTGGTAATGGACTGGGGGGTACCCATGCCATTTGTCTCACTGATTTTCATCCATATTGCCAGGACCCGACATTACATTAAAGCCGCAAGCAGTTTTAAATGACTTTTTTTCTTTTAAAAAAGACATTTTGTGCAGGGACTGTTCTAAGCACGGGAAACACACACCACTTTACAGGCATACTATAGACACCCCCCAGGTACGATATTTAAAGGAATATTTCACTTTTTTTTTACTTTAAGCATCATTAAAATCACTGCTCCCGAAAAAAATGGCCATTTTTACAACTTTTTTTCGCATTGATACATGTCCCCTGGGGCAGGACCCGGGTCCCCAAACCCTTTTTAGGACAATACCATGAAAATTAGCCTTTAAAATGAGCACTTTTGATTTTGAATGTTCGAGTCCCATAGACCTCAATGGGGTTCTAACGTTCGTGCAAATGTTCGGTCCGTTCACAGGTTCTGGTGCGAACCGAACCGGGGGTGTTCGGCTCATCCCTAGTGCTGATCAAACTCAAATTTTCCTGCAGCCCATTTGTGAAAAGTGAAATTCCATTCACTTTGGAGAGATTTCCCATTGCAGAGGTGAAGAGAAATCTCCTCAGCAGGACTTGATAGGGGTTTGACCCTTATCTAGTTTATTTAAAATTAATCTTTATTTAAACTTTTTTTAACCTTTATTTAAATTTAAACTTTATTGAAAATTTTAAAAATGGCTTTTCGTTTATTTTGTTTACTTTATCTTTTCCCTACTTAAAAAATGTTTTTAGATATACTTTATACACTGAATTAAATAAATATATTACGATCTACCACAATTTTGTTTTTATCTTCTTTTCACCTGTACCACTTTTGTAGATGAGGAATGGATTGGGCCCTGCTCACAAGGAAATTTTTTAGCAAATTTTGAAAACTTCTGTGTTCCTCTGTGAACGACCAGGTGAGCAACCTAAATGCAGTTCTGTGCTTTTGGGTGATGCAATCATCATCTGTATATGACCAATGTAAAAATGTCATAAATATATATATATTTAAATACTAATAAATAATTCTCTCTAGATAGATAGATAGATAGATAGATAGATAGATAGATAGATAGATAGATAGATAGATAGATAGATAGATAGATAGATAGATAGATAGATAGATAGATAGATAGATAGAGATATATATCTATATATGTAGCTCTATATATATATATATATATATATATATATATATATATATATATATATATATAGGGAATATTTAATTTTAAGACTCTGACTGTGTGGACAATTAGGAAAAACTTCTGTATTTCTTTTTGTGGAGAGAAACTGTGAAACACTTTCAATATGGAGCTCAAGAAATGTCAGTTTAAAAAGAGGTCTAAATAGATGATTTATGCAAGGTACAAGAATGAAGGTGTTTGAACTATTATTGTGTGTTTATTGTTTGTTTATTAATATTGTTATTGATTTTATTTTATTTTTTCTATTTGTTCTGCCTGTGTATGTGCATGTATGTATGCATATATGTGTATGATTGTGAAGCTAGATTATTGGTCATGGGTATATTATATTTGAATTATCAATTATTTTATTACTTTATAGTGATGGGACTCTGAAAAATGTATTATTATTATGGAGAAGGGGTAGGATTAAATAAGTTTTTACTGCTTCCCACTCCTTTTTGGATATGTAAACAAAATCATGTATTGTATTTTTTTTTTGTCTTTAGTTGTAACTAGTTGTTTTGTGATTGTCTACTACTGAATGATTATTTATTTTAGTTTTATGATTTTTTCTACATGTTTTAAATGAACTAAAACTAACTAACAAAAAAAATATCTATCTATCTATCTATCTATCTATCTATCTATCTATCTATCTATCTATCTATCTATCTATCTATCTATCTATATACAGATAGATATAGATATACACACACACACAAAAAGGAAGGAATAATTATAATATATTACGTGATTTTAAAAAAATAAATAAATATATATATATATATATATATATATATATAATATATCAGTGCGATGTACCAGGCTCGGATCTCTTACCTGGTGCTGACAGATTTGAGTGAAGTTCTCTGTCCGGAGGCTGGGCAATGCTAACAACTTTGAAGCTTACTAATTTCTAGAAAACTTCAGGGAGGAGTTCCACAGCTCGCAATTTTAAACAGTATCTTGCCCTAAAATAACTGTGCACGGCTCCCATACATTTCAACTTCCTTCCTTGCAGTGTTCTGTGTTTTTTTCCATGATAAGCACTTGGGACTCTTTATAGTTTTTGCAGACTTGTTGCAATATTATGAAAAGAAAAGCTAGTTCAGTCAAAACAGAGATATAAATGTGTGGTTATATGGTGGAAACGGAAGTTTCTTCTTTAGGAGCAAAGTTAGAATTGTGTCCTTTCGGTTTCCCCTTCCTGAATGCATCACCAAATTATGCAGCATACAACATACAAAACTAAGATGACAATATATATTGTATATTCACCTTTTCAAACTTCTTTCAACCAATAAGATCTCATATAAGTGTAGCGCACGACCTAGCTGCAGTTTGTTTTTCTATCCGTAAATCACATTCACCACATAGTACATTGCAGCCCATAGAAATAGAAATAGTCCATATTGTACTTTTTCTCTTGTTTTTATTTGTATAACATGAACTGGGATAGGAAGAAAAGGGTTTTCTGAGATGCTCTTTTGCTGTTTCATAATCTTTCCTTTGCCTTCTTATGCAAAGACTTAGAACATTGTGGATAATGAAAAGTCACTCTGAATAACCTCTCATGGGAAAACTTGAAGTAATCTGACAGGGGCGTAACTAGAAATCACAGGGCCCCATAGCAAAATGTTGTATGGGCCCCCCCTGCAAACCGCCCCCCTGCAAACCGCCCCCTCCACAAAAAAAAGAACTAATGCCATTGAACAACAGATTACCGCACCCATGTGGCACAGTACCCAGGCAACAGCTTATATTAATTTTGAACAACAAAGTATGCAGTATACTGTATGCAGCCCCTAAAGGACAAACATTGCTGACCTCCAGCCTCCTAACCAATTTCTGTTCTGTTATATAAAATGAAATAGTTCAACTCACCATAATGCAGAATCAGTGGGAGCCCTGAGCTTGTCACTTGCCACCGTCGCCTGCCACCAGATACAACTTGTCACGGAATGTCACTTGCCACACACCCGCCACACTTTGCGGATTGTCCACTTGCCACGTCGCCTGCCACCAGATGCAGATTGTCACTTGTCACACGTTGCAGAATGTCACCTGCCACATGTTGCTGATTGTCCACTTGCCATGTCCCGGATTGTCACTTGCCACGTCACCTGCCACACATTACTGATTGTCCCAGATTGTCACTTGACACACATTAGATTGTCACTTGCCATGTCACCTGCCACACATTACGGATTGTCACTTGCCACGTCCCAGATTGTCACTTGCCACACATTATGGATTGTCACTTGCCACGTCGCCTGCCACATGTTACAGATTGTCACTTGCCACGTCACCTGCCATACATTACAGATTGTCACTTGCCACGTCACCTGCCACACATTACAGATTGTCACTTGCCACGTCCTGGATTGTCACTTGCCACGTCGCCTGCCACATGTTACAGATTGTCACTTGCCACGTCACCTGCCACACATTATGTATTGTCACTTGCCACGTCCCGGATTGTCACTTGCCACACATTACGGATTGTCACTTGCCACATCGCCTGCCACATGTTACAGATTGTCACTTGCCACTTCACCTGCCACACATTATGGATTGTCACTTGCCACGTCCTGGATTGTCACTTGCCACGTCACCTGCCACACATTACGGATTGTCACTGGCTGCCACGTCCCGGATTGTCACTTGCCACTTCACCTGTCACACATTATGGATTGACACTTGCTGTGTCACTTTCACGCTGTGTCCCAGAGTCAGGCAACAGAGAGATAAGGTCATCTCTCTGCTTCCCGAGGCTGCCTGCACAGTGAGGGGGGAACTGCACTTCAGGGATGCAGGGAGGGCGCCGGGCGGTGAGAGATGATGTCATCTCTTTGCACCCCCGGCTGCCAGCTCCCTGATTGGCCAGCCCGCTCACACAGGAGCCGAGCCGCCCAGCTGACTCACCGCCTGAAAGCCCTCGGAGCCGCCCGCGCTCTCACCGCGGAGCCGCCTGCTCTCACCCGCTGTCACCCGCGGAGCCACCTGTCCTCACCGGGCCCCTAAAGGCTGCGGGCCCCATAGCGGCCGCGTGTGTCGCTATGGCAGTAGTTCCGCCACTGTAATCTGGTCTTTGAGAATAATGAAACCGAATAGCAAAGAGCCACTCTGAATAACTCTTTGCATATAGACTTGGGTAGATTTACTAGAGAATACATAGGCTATTGTGGTAAAGAGTCACTCTGAATAACCTCTTCACCCGTAGACCTTCTTAGAACAATCTGTATCTCTATCTGTGCTCGGAGCTCTACTTCTGCCTTTTGACCACTACTTCCTGTCTGTACAATACTTCCAAGTTGAGCTAAAGAAGAGATCACTCTGAATAATTCCCACCTGACTGATTGGAATCCCGGGGCATTGTTGAACGCAAAGTCACAGGCCATCACCACCTGTCTCACTGACTTGCGTACCAACATCCCTCAGCCTCTGGTAGTACCGTTCCCCTGGGCTTTCACTCACTTGATCAACAGTCCATGTGCCACTCAAAAACGGTCGATCGCCCAGTTTTCTTCCGCTTAGTTGCTACTTCTTCCGAATGGTTTCTCCATCCCTTCTTTCCAGCCTGGCACGCTCCCCTCCCTGCAGGGGCGTCCAGCGACACCAGCAACTACATGCTGTGCGCTGTCACTAATTTCTTTCTTCTGTGTGGCCTGGTCCCCCCCTTCCCCATAGGGGGGAAGCTCTGCTTTGCTCCCCGCAGGGGGCTCTCTCTCTGATCTCTCCCTCTCCATGACTCCTCAACAGCATGTGACCCCAGCTTATATGGGAGTCCCGCCTCCTGCCAAACAAATTAATGATTGGCCAGAACTCCACACATGAGCTGCCTGTCACTCAGATCCCAAGTCCAGCCTCTCTTCCAGAACCAATTCCACTGAAAGTAAGAGGAGGCATCTCTGGGTCCAAGCACAGGTGACCACACCCTGCACTACACTGACACTCCCAGTTCTCAAAATAAACAACCAGGCCTGGAATCACAATGCAAGCCTGCCTAAATGTACCTGAAACCGTACTTTGTCATTTAAACACAGAAAGCTCACCTACATAAAAGTAGGTGACCGCTACATAAGCTTTAATTTGTTGTTTCAAAACTTGTGTTCAAAATATTTAAATTTAAAGCTTTCATTGAAAACGAACTGGTGATCCTGCCATGAAGATCTGATTTTCAGCTATATCTGTTATGAGGTGACAACTTTCTCCCAGTTGTGCTTCTGCATTGTTACATGATCATGTGGAAACTACAAGTGGATATTCCAACACATATTGATTGTACACCCAGGGCCATGGCCTTTTCTGTCTATTTGCTGCACATTGCACATGCTCATACTGGCTCCTCTTATATTGGCTATGGCTGGTTGCATAAATAACTGTGGCTACCATGTGTCAGTACTTGTGTGATAGCATGCAGTCACATACAGCTCTTACACTGTGCATGCTCTTAGACAATCACTGGTGTACTGTGCATTCATGGTAACTACACTAGGCCTAGATTAACTTGGCAGAGGCAGTCTTTAAATGAATAATAGTTAGGGGCCCTTTATGGTGTTCTTCTGCTGGCTATAGTTGGGGCCCATAAGCAACGTTGGTGCACTTACCATCAGTCTTGATGAATTAGCATTAGCATGTGGATGCTATGTAGGGATGGGCTTTATGTTCGGGTCGAACATGAGTTCGACTCGAACATTGGCTGTTCGCCCGTTCGCCGAATAGAGAACAATTTGGGGTGTTCGCGGTAAATTAGAAAGCTGCAGAACACCCCTTAAAAGTCTATAGGAGAAATCAAAAGTGCTCATTTTAAAGGTTAATATGCAAGTTATTGTAATAAAAAGTGTTTGGGGACCTGGGCCCTGCCCCAGGGGACATCTATCAATGCAAAAAAGTTTTAAAAACGGTCGTTTTTTCGGGAGCAGTGATTTTAATAATGCTTAAAGTGAAAGAATAAAAGTGTAATATTCCTTTAAATTTCGTACCTGTGGGGTGTCTATAGTATGCCTGTAAAGTGACACATGTTTGAACAATCAGTCAGAACAATCTGACAGCAAAATTACATTTCTAAAGGAAAAAAAGTTCATTTAAAACTACTCGTGGCTATAATGAATTGTCGGTCCAGCAATACACATAAAAGTTCATTGATAAAAACAGCATGGGATTCCCCCACAGGCGAACCCTGAACCAAAATGTATAAAAAAAATGCGTGGGGTTCCCCCTAAATTCCATACCAGGCCCTTCAGGTCCCCGTACCATTTCACAAAAAAAGTGTGAAAATGGTAAAAAAAAACAACACAAACCGTTGGAGAAGTCCTTTATTAAAAAGTAAAAAATTAAAACTGTCCCCCAAAGTCCATTCACCTCCGCCGATGGACTGGAAAAAAAAAATAAAGAAGGTCTGCCTCCATGGGAGGCACACGCCATATGACGCATCCTCGCAGGTGACAGCTCTTTTAAAACTGTGGCCGGGGCCACATGGTGTCATCGCTGGGTGACCCCGCCCCCCCTCTGACGTAGGGGACATCCCTATGGCTTCCCCCGTAGCGCCAGACCAAAATTGCACCCCGGCCCTTTTAACTGGAATTCGGTCCAAAATGACAAAATCGCTAGACATGTGCATTTTGTTTCGTTCCGAATCTAAATTCGGACAAATTTTTCATTATTCGGAAATTTGTATGCATCCGAATTTCCGAATTACAAAAGTAACTAATTTAAATGAATCCGAAAAAAAATGATCGAATTCGAAAACAAATTCGATTCAAATTCGAAAACAAATTCGAATCGAATTTGAAAAAAATAAAAAACGATTTTCTAAAAAATACAATAACATAGAATATAAAATAATAAAGCAATAGAATATATTATCTATATATATATATCTATATCTATATATATATAGATTAGGGATGAGCCGAACACCCCCCTGTTCGGTTCGCACCAGAACATGCGAACAGGAAAAAAGTTTGTTCGAACACGAACATGAATAATCAAAAGTGCTAATTTTAAAGGCTTATATGCAAGTTATTGTCATAAAAAATGTTTGGGGACCTGGGTCCTGCCCCAGAGGACATGGATCAATGCAAAAAAAAGTTTTAAAAACAGCCGTTTTTTCAGGAGCAGTGATTTTAATAATGCTTAAAGTCAAACAATAAAAGTGTAATATCCCTTTAAATTTTGTACCTGGGGGTGTCTATAGTATGCCTGTAAAGGGGCGCATGTTTCCCGTGTTTAAAACAGTCTGACAGCAAAATGACATTTCGAAGATAAAAACCCATTTAAAACTATTGCATTGCCGACAATACACATAAAAGTTCATTGATAAAAACGGCATGGGAATTCCCCACAGGGGAACCCCGAACCAAAATTAAAAAAAAAAAATGACGTGGGAGTCCCCCTATATTCCATACCAGGCCCTTCAGGTCTGGTATGGATATTAAGGGGAACCCCGGCCAAAATTTTAAAAAAAATGACGTGGGGTTCCTCCTAAATTCCATACCAGACCCTTCAGGTCTGGTATGGATTTTAAGGGGAACCCCGCGCCAAAAAAAAAAAAAAACGGCGTGGGGTCCCCCCACAAATCCATACCAGACCCTTATCCGAGCACACAACCTGGCAGGCCACAGGAAAAGAGGGGGGGACAAGAGTGCGGCCCCCCTCCTGAACCGTACCAGGCCACATGCCCTCAACATTGGGAGGGTGCTTTGGGGTAGCCCCCCAAAACACCTTGTCCCCATGTTGATGAGGACAAGGGCCTCATCCCCACAACCCTGGCCGATGGTTGTGGGGGTCTGTGGGCGGGGGGCTTATCGGAATCTGGAAGCCCCCTTTAACAAGGGGACCCCAGATCCCGCCCCCCCTGTGTGAAATGGTAAGGGGGTACTTACCCCTACCATTTCACTAAAAAACTGTCAAAAATGTTAAAAATGACAAGAGAAGTTTTTGACAATTCCTTTATTTAAATGCTTCTTCTTTCTTCTATCTTCCTTCATCTTCTTCTTCTGGTGCTTCTGGCTCTTCTGGTTCTTCCTCCGGCGTTCTCGTCCAGCATCTCCTCCGCAGCGTCTTCTATCTTCTTCTACTCGGGCCGCTCTGCACCCATGGCATGGGGGGAGGCTCCCGCTCTTCTCTTCTCTTCTTACTTTCTTCTCTTCTTCTCTTCTTCTCTTCTTCTCTTCTTCATTTTCTTCTCTGGGCCGCTCCGCACCCATGCTGGCATGGAGGGAGGCTCCCGCTGTGTGACGGCGTCTCCTCGTCTGACGGTTCTTAAATAACAGGGGGCGGAGCCACCCGGTGACCCCGCCCCCCTCTGACGCACGGTGACTTGACTTGACTGGACTTCCCTGTGACGGGGAATGCCACAGGGAAGTCCTGTCATGTCCCAAGCGTCAGAGGGGGGCGGGGTCACCGGGTGGCCCCGTCCCCATTATTTAAGAACCGTCAGACGAGGAGACGCCGTCACACAGCGGGAGCCTCCCTCCATGCCAGCATGGATGCGGAGCGGCCCGGAGAAGAAAATGAAGAAGAGAAGAAGAGAAGAAGAGAAGAAGAGAAGAAGAGAAGAAGGAAGAAGAGAAGAAGATGAAGAAGATGAAGAGAATAGCGGGAGCCTCCCCCCATGCCATGGGTGTGGAGCGGCCCAAGGAGAAGAAGATAGAAGACGCCATGGAGGAGATGCTAGACGAGAACGCCGGAGGAAGAACCAGAAGAACCAGAAGAAGAAGATGAAGCAAGATAGAAGAAAGAAGAAGCATTTAAATAAAGGAATTGTCAAAAACTGTCTCTTGTCATTTTTAACATTTTTGACAGTTTTTTAGTGAAATGGTAGGGGTAAGTACCTGTCACGGAACGTCCCACACTCCGCTTGAGTGCTTCCGTCAGTATACCGCTTCCTAAGTTCTGGAACACGAGTCCAATGGATCTGGCTATAGGAACCCCCAAGAACTAGACAACACCAGTCTTGGAGTACATCAGAACTGTTTTTTATTTGAGATATCACACACATTTATACACCAGGCTGACTCAAAGCTAACCTAATTAACATGAGCTAATTATCTCATCCTTTATACAGCCTAGGTGGCTGAGACATGACCTTTCGCCCAGACTTGTGGTCACCGAGCTTCACACAGGAATATAAACACAATAGCTGGAGCTAATTGCAATTAACAATACAAACATAACCTAATTAACCTAATTAACATTAGCTCCAATAGGAGTCGTCCCGTCTCCTACATTGTATAGAGGACAATGTGATCAGCTCATTCAATTAACACACATTACCATAAACATCAACACAGGGTTAATTAGAACAAACAACAATGAGTTGAATACCTTTAGAACCTAGACTAAACTTATTTACATTAAACCCATTATAGCTGACATCAGACAGGTGAGTGGAGATGATGACATTAGCATCTCCTCACAGGATGTGTCCCAACAGTATAATTCAGTCTTATCATTCTAATATGGCATATAACGGGTTCCAGAGTCTGTGTGTTTTGGGGGGACATGGAGCTGAATCCAAAGTAACACCAACCCCAGGGTCCCCAGGCATACAGCTCACAGAGAGCACCATTCCCCCAAATGCTAGGGCCCATAATCGGTGGGCAACAGGCTTGCATACAGTCCTCTCCAACAGCCTCTGTTCTGGCTAGGTCTGTGACATTTCTCCCCTTTCCGCAGGAGACTAACACAGGAGGAGACCCCAGACGGGTTGACTCCGAAGTTAGTAAACAGCTCCAGTCCTCTACTGCCTGTACCCACACAGTACCCCAAATAAATTGTTCCAAACAAAGCATTACTCACCCAGCCAACCTCTGCCTCTCTCAGAGAACATATCTGCCGCTGGGGAGAGGCCTGGACTGGCCTTTCTCCCTGAAATCCTTTCTGCCGCTGGAGAGAGGACAGGGTGTCTGGGCTCACTCTGTCATGCTGTTGGGGATCTGGGCCCACTGCCCAGCATCCCTGGAGTATACAGGTGGAGACTGAAGTCCCATCCACCTTCACAGGAAATCCATCCTCTGTTAGTTGAGGGCAGAGTCAAGCAGTCCTCGGCCCTGTTGCCAGCCCTTCTGCTGGAAAACCCACACCATCTGTTCCGGCTAACTGTTGGAGAGGGAGGCCGACTGCCCCGCCTCCCTGGAACTCTGTAGTTGTTGCCGGTGCTGGGCAGAGGTTGGTAGCACTCTGCCCTGTTGCCAGTACTTCTGCTGGGGACTCCGCATCCTCTGCTCTGGCTAACTGTTGGGGCAGGAGGCTGGCTTCCTCCACTCCCAAACTGTGTAGCTGCCATTGGGGAGGTGAGCCGGCTGCTTCCTTTTCCATTCCTTCATCTGGCTGCTGGGACGACATGTCGATGGTACTGTCTCCCAGGTACACGGATCTTTGCTGGGGAGGAAAGCCCACTTCCTCCACCCTGGCCAACTGTTGGGGAGGGACAACACACACACCTCCTCTCCCTTCTCCCCCTGTATCTGCTGCTGGGAAGTGATTGCCATCTTCTCAGCCTGAGCCTCCACAATTGCTGCAGGTGTGGGGCAGAGGTCTTGGACCCTCTGTCCGGTTGCCAGCGCTTCTGCTGGGGGTTTGCCAGGTGGTTCCTCCTCTACAGAAACGTCTATTAAATCCCCAGTCTCTGGAATTGGTAAAAGTGTGGGACAGAGGTCTTGGACCCTCTGTTCAGTTACCAGATCTTCAGCTGGTATTTCCTGATAGTCCCAGGCAAAGGGAGCCCAGCCCTGGCACTGAGCAATGTCTAGCAGGCGTCTGTAGGCGATCTCTAGCTCCCATTCCTGAACGGCCAGAAACTCCAAATCTTCCTGTGCCCAGTGCACTTCCGAAATGTTCAGTAGCCCTTCTCTGAAATCCATGATTTCGTCCACCCGCCGCTCCAAATCACTCCCAAAGTTAGGGTCCCCTGTCAGCTTCACAAACAACAGTCCCAAGCCGCCATAGCTTAAGCCTTCCGTTGGGCTGTCATCCGCTATCCAGGGACATGCTTGGGATACATGCCACCGGAGGGCTCTGTAGCTCTCATCCAGCTTTATCTCTGCCCAGACCAGCCTGCTTAATTCAGCTGTCTGCTTCTTGTGTGGTTTTTCTCCCAAAAACCGCACCCGCAGTCCGTACTGCGACCAGTACCTTTCCTCGATGGAGGGGAGAACTTTTCCCTGGTGTCGCTGCTCACGGGCTAGCGCTTCCTTCCAGAGTTTGCAGCGAATAGAATCACACCATCCCAGCAGGACCTGCTCCGATACTGGTCCTCTGTGCTGTATCTGCATCTCTCGCAACCTCCTTCTGAATTCCTCATCCATGGCTGCTGGTATCTGTACCTCTCCTCTCCTGCTATCTGGACCTTGGATCCAGATGGAAGTTTGGATGTCCCAGACTGTAGGAAGCTTTCCCGCTGCTTGCCACCAATGTCACGGAACGTCCCACACTCCGCTTGAGTGCTTCCGTCAGTATACCGCTTCCTAAGTTCTGGAACACGAGTCCAATGGATCTGGCTATAGGAACCCCCAAGAACTAGACAACACCAGTCTTGGAGTACATCAGAACTGTTTTTTATTTGAGATATCACACACATTTATACACCAGGCTGACTCAAAGCTAACCTAATTAACATGAGCTAATTATCTCATCCTTTATACAGCCTAGGTGGCTGAGACATGACCTTTCGCCCAGACTTGTGGTCACCGAGCTTCACACAGGAATATAAACACAATAGCTGGAGCTAATTACAATTAACAATACAAACATAACCTAATTAACCTAATTAACATTAGCTCCAATAGGAGTCGTCCCGTCTCCTACATTGTATAGAGGACAATGTGATCAGCTCATTCAATTAACACACATTACCATAAACATCAACACAGGGTTAATTAGAACAAACAACAATGAGTTGAATACCTTTAGAACCTAGACTAAACTTATTTACATTAAACCCATTATAGCTGACATCAGACAGGTGAGTGGAGATGATGACATTAGCATCTCCTCACAGGATGTGTCCCAACAGTATAATTCAGTCTTATCATTCTAATATGGCATATAACGGGTTCCAGAGTCTGTGTGTTTTGGGGGGACATGGAGCTGAATCCAAAGTAACACCAACCCCAGGGTCCCCAGGCATACAGCTCACAGAGAGCACCATTCCCCCAAATGCTAGGGCCCATAATCGGTGGGCAACAGGCTTGCATACAGTCCTCTCCAACAGCCTCTGTTCTGGCTAGGTCTGTGACAGTACCCCCTTACCATTTCACACAGGGGGGGCCGGGATCTGGGGGTCCCCTTGTTAAAGGGGGCTTCCAGATTCCGATAAGCCCCCCGCCCGCAGACCCCTACAACCACCGGCCAGGGTTGTGAGGATGAGGCCCTTGTCCTCATCAACATGGGGACAAGGTGTTTTGGGGGGCTACCTCAAAGCACCCTCCCAATGTTGAGGGCATGTGGCCTGGTACGGTTCAGGAGGGGGGGCCGCACTCTCGTCCCCCCTCTTTTCCTGCGGCCTGCCAGGTTGCGTGCTCAGATAAGGGTCTGGTATGGATTTTTGGGGGGACCCCACGCCATTTTTTTTTTGGCGCGGGGTTCCCCTTAAAATCCATACCAGACCTGAAGGGTCTGGTATGGAATTTAGGGGGAACCCCACGTCATTTTTTAAAAAAATTTTGGCCGGGGTTCCCCTTAATATCCATACCAGACCTGAAGGGCCTGGTATGGAATTTAGGGGTACTCCCATGTCATTTTTTTTTTAAATTTTGGTTCGGGGTTCCCCTGTGGGGAATTCCCATGCCGTTTTTATCAATGAACTTCTATGTGTATGGTCGGCAATGCAATAGCCGCGAGTAGGTTTAAATGGGTTTTTTCCTTTGAAATGTCATTTTGCTGTCAGACTGTTCTAAACACGGGAAACATGCGCCCCTTTACAGGCATACTATAGACACCCCCCAGCTACAAAATTTAAAGGGATATTACACTTTTATTGTTTGACTTTAAGCATTATTAAAATCACTGCTCCTGAAAAAACAGCCGTTTTTAAAACTTTTTTTTTTGCATTGATCCATGTCCCCTGGGGCAGGACCCGGGTCCCCAAACACTTTTTATGACAATAACTTGCATATAAGCCTTTAAAATTAGCACTTTTGATTTCTCCCATAGACTTTTAAAGTGTGTTCCGCGGCATTCTAATTTGCCGCGAACACCCCAAATTGTTCGCTGTTCGGCGAACTTGCGAACAGCCAATGTTCGAGTCGAACATGAGTTTGACTCGAACTCGAAGCTCATCCCTAATATAGATATATATCTATATATCTATATAGATATAGATGTATATCTATATAGATCTATATCTATAGATCTATATAGATATATATCTATCTATATATAGATTTATAGATATATATATATCTATATCTATAGATATAGATATATATATATATATATATAGATATAGATCTATATATATATAATATTTTTTTATTATTCTGTTCTATTGTTTTTCTATGCTTTTCTTTTCTATTATTTTCTAGTCTATAAGTCTTTTCTGTTCAAATTCAAATTCATTCTATACGAAATTCAAATTTTGAAATATGGCTTCTGAAGTTCGAATTTTATATAGAATGAATTTGAATTTGAATAGAAAAGATTAGAATAGAAAATAATAGAAAATAATAGACTAGAAAAACAATAGAACAGAATAAAATATTTTTATATTCTGTATAATTGTTTTCTATGCTATTCTTTTCTATCATTTTCTATTCTATTCTAATCTTTTCTATTCAAATTTGATTTCAGTCTATATGAAATTCGAATTTCGGAAGATGTTATATATATATCTATAGATATATCTATATCTATAGATATATCTATAGATATATCTATAGATATAGATATATCTATAGATATAGATATATAGATATAGATCTATATATATAGATAAAGATATAGATATATATCTATAGATATAGATATATATCTTATATAAACTAAAATGGTGCGCTAGCATAAATATATCACATATGGTGAAACAAATCTGCGACTGAAAAGTTTCTTAGAAACATACCAGAAGCTGTAGTATATATTAAAATAAACCACAGTGCAACAAAATAACAAATTGCAAATAATGATACATCTGTATGGAAGAAAATATATGAAAAAAATAGTGAAAAAGTTCAAAGGTGCAATTGAAATCCAAACCGCTTGGAAAAACGTCCCATTCAGTTCGTAAAAAATGACATTATAAGAGAAGGTATGTGAAAAGGGCAAGCCGTTCCATTGGTGTATCTCATCAGGTTGGAAAGTTGAAAGATGTAAGGACACTTCCCAGCCACCGGTGTCCCAATGAGGATAGTTGCGAGAGAGTAGTAACGGATGTACTCTTACCAAACTTGTTGGACCTCCTATGTAGCGAGGTCATACGAGCTTGCAGATATAACCCTCTGCAGGGACAGATGGATATCGATGTCCTGGTCCCGCTCGCGAGCACCACCTGCTCAAAGATGTTATCTCTGTTTCAGCGACAGGAGGGAGACTCGTTTCTCAGAGGTTCCATGGATAAGAAGAAAAAAGGGGAAAACTCCGATAGTGTAGTAATAATTGTAAGGAGTTTATTGCTTTGAATGACCATAGGTCTCGATACAAATATCAAGAGTAAAAATTTTAAATGTTTAAATGTTTAAAAACACCGGCATAAACAAAGGCTGAACGCCCGTGCAAACATAGGATGCGTGATGGCAAGCACTGCGAGGCCACGCCCTTTTTTTTCATATATTTTCTTCCATACAGATGTATCATTATTTGCAATTTGTTATTTTGTTGCACTGTGGTTTATTTTAATATATACTACAGCTTCTGGTATGTTTCTAAGAAACTTTTCAGTCGCAGATTTGTTTCACCATATGTGATATATTTATGCTAGCGCACAATTTTAGTTTATATATGATCCTTACACTTTATTGATATTTGAAGTTTTTTGTTGCAGCTGCACTTTACATTTCAAACATTTTAATTTATTCACGGTTTTTGCTCATTAGCGCGGGTTTTCCTTATAAAATAGATATATATCTATATATATAACCATCCTCCGAAATTGGAAATTGGCACAGAATGAATTAGAATAGAAAAGATTAAAATAGAATATATTATATTTTTTTTCTATCCTGTTCTATTGTTTTTCTATGCTATTCTTTTCTATTATTTTCTATTCTATTCAAATTCACTTTCATTCTATATGAATTTCGAATTTCACAAAATGGCTTTATATAATTTACTTTTTCAAATTCGGTCAAATTTTTTCGAATGCGGTAGAATTTTTTTGAATTTGATAGTTTTTTTTCGAATGCGGTAGAATTTTTTTGAATTTGATAGTTTTTTTCGAATGCGGTAGAATTTTTTCAAATCTGATAGTTTTTTTTCTAATGCGGTCAAATTTTTTCGAATACGGGCAAATTTTTTCAATTTGAATACGAAACTAAATGAATCCTAAATGAATTTAAGTAAACAAATTTAGTTAAATAACGGATCGAGGTGAGGATACCCTGGAAAGGCCTCTAGGAAAAGTCACTCCACCTTGTGCTGAAAGATAAGGGGCTTACCAGATAATCTTGACCCAGGTTAAGGTGGTTAAAATAGGAGACAGGAGATGACCAGGTGAGGACGTGTATCTGTGAAGCTCCTGGCTTCCCCCGGACCGCTGCCACGACCTACGATGCCACAGAGCGGAATCTGAAGGTTTCTCTGTGACCCGCTGCATCCGACGCCGGAAGACACAGTGGCGGCTCCATGAGTATCCAGAATGGACGACGGAGCAGCTTCAGCAGATCCAGGGCTACATGTCCCCTCCCGGGCTTCTGTTCAGGTTCCAGGGATGGCAGCGACCCCCGGGTAGGCCCCGCACAACACCATAGCAGACTGGATGAGGAACTTAGGTCTATGCTGCAAACCCTCCCTACGAGAGCGGATATAGAAGCCCTGATTACCCGTATTGAGGAAGCCCACAGCAGGGACATTCAGGAGGTGAGAGCGGAGATACATTCCCTTACAGGCCGGGTGGAATCTGGGGAGGCCTCTGTATCCTCCCTGGAGACCAGAGTGTCAGCCTTAGAACTCTCCGAGTCATCACAGGAGGCTACAGTTAGCAATATGCAGCTCCATTTGGAGGAATTGGAGGACTGTAGTTGTCGCAATAATTTGCGCATAAGGGGAGTCCCAGAGACTGTAGGATCAGAGGAGTTAGAGGCAATGGTAATAGCTCTTTTTCATAAAGTATTGAAGACCCCGCCGCCCTTCCTGGAGCTGGATAGGGTGCATAGAATCCCGGGATCCAGGTCTCCTGACCTGGACAGGCCCCGAGATGTTCTCTGCAGGCTATATCGTTACCAACAGAAGGAGATTATTCTCCGTAGAGCATGGGAACACAGAGATGCAGAGATTGGGGGAAGGACGGTGAAGATCCTCCCAGATATATCAAGAGCTACTTTGCAAAGGCGAGCTATACTGCGACCAATATTGGATCTAGCAAAGCGCCATGATTGTACTTACAGATGGGGCTTCCCATTAACTGTTACATTCCGGAAAGCGCAGTCATCTTTTACTCTACACTCCCCAGCGGACCTTACAGACTTCTTTACTTTTTTGGGTGCAGAACCAGTACAAGTGTGCAATTGGCTTCAGAATATTCCCAGATCGACAGGCTGGTCAGGCCAGGTCCCTATTCAGAACAACAAGCACAAAGACTCAGAGGGAGATCCTGAATACCATCTGCAGACGGGTCACGTGAGTTATGATTAATTTTCAAGAAACTGCCAAAATTTCACTATACTCAAGATGAATGTCATCATTTCAAGAATGGTTACATTAACGGGTAACAACAGATTTTATGATACACCTAATGGTAGTGTCCCCCCCTTGTTGTCCAGTCCCCCCCCCCCCCCTCCCATCTCACCATTTTTTTTCTTTCTCTCTTTTTTGAGACCCCTTACCGATGAGACTTTAGTACTATTTAGTACTATTGGTAGTCTTTGATATCCCTGGACTTGGGTTCTCACTATGGTACGGGATTTATGGACAGAAATTTCCGTTTTTTTTGCCGGCAATATACGAACAGCTAACAATAACTGCATATAGTTGGAAGAATACCCGAATGAACCCAAGCTAAATGAATATATGAGACTCCCCTCTGCATTAGAGTAGGGATGGGAGCTCACCATGATTAGGCTATTGGTTGGAATATATCATGAAGGGATATACAATATAAATTGTGTCTTCTAAATATGTATCTAGAGAGATCCTATGTATTGATAGAATAAGGGGGTGGGAAGCATAGATTGATTTTGCACTGAGGGTACATGGGTACCCTCTAATAAATGAATTTGGTGGGTCACGGGAGGTGGGGTGGAGGGAAGGTGGGGCAGGGGAGCCATAACACCCACTTGAGTTAGAGTGCTATAACCTAACAAAGATTTTGCACTTTTTTTTTCATAATAAGACACTTGTGATCACTTACCTGAAGAGGGGAATGGTAGGTGTAATTTGTATTGATAGACACCAAATAGTGCCACTGAATATTGGAATATAACACTAATTCTATTTATTTATTTTAGGGAACACTGTTAGCCTAATATATTGTGAGTTTGAAGTTGCGGGTTATATTAATCGGTGTTTAACCGCTTCAGCCCTGGAAGATTTTACCCCCTTCCTGACCAGAGCGTTTTTTGCGATTCAGCACTGCGTCGCTTTAACTGACTATTGCGCGGTCGTGCGACGTGGCTCCCAAACAAAATTGACGTCCTTTTTTTCCCACAAATAGAGCTTTCTTTTGGTGGTATTTGATCGCCTCTGCGATTTTTATTTTTTGCGCTATAAACAAAATAAGAGCGATTTTTATTTAGGCCGATCGTATTCTTCTACATATTTTTGGTTAAAAAAACGCAATAAGCGTTTATTAATTGGTTTGCGCAAACGTTATAGCGTTTACTAAATAGGGGATAGTTTTATGGCATTTTTATTAATAATTTTTTTTTTACTAGTAATGGCGGCGATCAGCGGTTTTTATTGTGACTGCGACGTTATGGCGGACATGTCGGACATTTTTGAAACATTTTTGGGACCATTGTCATTTATACAGTGATCAGTGCGATTAAAAATGCACTGATTCCTGTGTAAATGACACTGGCAGTGAAGGGGTTAACCACTAGGGGGCGGGGAGGGGTTAAGCGTGTCCTAGGGGAGTGATTACTAACTGTAGGGGGATAGGCTGTGTGTGTGACATCACTGATCTCTGCTCCAATGACAGGGAGCTGTGATCAGTGACACTTGTCACTAGGCAGAACGGGGAGATGCTGTTTACATCAGCATCTCCCCGTTCGTCCTCTCCGTGAGGCAATCGCGGGTATCCCCGCGGCGATCGAGTCCGCGGGACCCGCGACCCGACTCACGGAGCTCCTGGCCAGCACGCGCATGCAATGGCACGGCGGGGAATTCGAATGGACATACAGGTACGCCCATTTGCCCAGCCGTGCCATTCTACCGACGTACATCGGCGTGCGCCGGTCGGGAACCGGATATATAATCTCTGGGGGAGGGGGAGGTGTGGGGTTGGGTTTTTTTTTCCCACTTTTTAAGAGAGGCAGAGGGGTGTTGTTTTTTTTTTTGAGTATTGCACTTATATATATTGTATGACTTTGTACGTTATGCATCTTTTTGTCACATATTTTTTGGTGTATAAGGTGTGTGTTTGATTTTTATTTACCATTTTAAATTTTGTGCTTTCCCCCCCTTTTTTTTTTTTTCTTCTCTGCCCCCTGATATATCATTTCTTATTTACAACTACTCCATAGGTAGATTTAGATATTAGAAATAAGAGACCTTGGGTTTTGAAGAGGTATGCAGCTGTGCTGCTGTTCTGTGCCAAGTGGGAGTAATTCCAACACAGGGGAGAGTATGGGGGGGGGGTTGGTCGGGGTATTGTGGGGGGAGAAGTGGACTGTGATAGAATACCCCTAGAACAAAGGGGAGATAGCCGAGGGGGAGATAGTTTAAAAGGTGGTTAGGAAGAAGCAATTAAGGACGACATGGGAGGGGGAGAGGAGAGAGGAGGGCTGGTTCTCTTCTCCTCTCTCTTCCCCCCTCCTTCTCTTCCTTCCTGAACTTAGGTAGGAGTAGGTGATAAAACTTGCGCTATATATACATGGTTTTGTACAATTGTATGTACCGTTCAAAATAAGTAGAATTATGAATTTAATTTGTAAAATAAATAGAGTGGTGGGGGTCGGGGGGAGGAGCAGGGCACCCTCCTGGTTTTCTCCGACTATACCCCCTTGTAGGTTAGCGATCATTTTTCCAGTTTATGACTGGAGAGCGTAATAGCAATTTTTGCTGTTATTCTTTTTAGAATTTTTTCCCACTAAAGTGGGTTCTTTTTATTAACTATTTAACACTTTCGGGATATTCTCTCTTTTTCACTTATTATTTTTGGTGTTTGTCTCTTTTTTTACTATTTCTTTCTTAATTTTTCTCTTTTCTTTTAGCCTATTTCCCCCCCCCCTCCCCCCTTTTTTTTTTCTCCTCTCCTTTTTTTTGTTAAGCATTATGACCCTTGCTGGTGGGAGTGGATCTCGCTCAATTTTACAGGGGGTCAAATTTACTTCTTTCAATGTTCGTGGCTTAGCTACAACTGAGAAACTTTCCAGACTCCTTTATGATCTCAGAAAGTCGCATAGCCAGGTAGTGTTCATACAGGAGACCCACTTCAAGCAGCAAGCGATTCCTAGGCTTTATAATCATGAATTCCCCACTGTATATCATGCACCCTCTCCTTTGTCGAAATCTAAGGGAGCAAGTATTTTAATTGCTAAATCGGTCCCGTGGACCCTTGTGGAGGAACGGGTAGACCCACAAGGTCGATATCTGCTTGTGAAAGGGAAAATTGGAAACATTACTGTAACCATGGTAAATGTGTATTTCCTGAACTCAGATCATCTGACCTTTCTAAAATCTTTAGTACCTATCATATTAGAATTCTGGGAGGGTGTTTTTTTGTTAGGTGGGGATTTCAATTTCGCACAGGAGCCTTTATTGCAGGGATCTCAAACTGGTGGCCCTCCAGCTGTTGCGAAACTACAAGTCCCATCATGCCTCTGTCTGTGGGAGTCATGCTTGTAACTGTCAGCCTTGCAATGCGTCATGGGACTTGTAGTTTCGCAACAGCTGGAGGGCCGCCAGTTTGAGACCCCTGCTTTATTGGATGTTTTGAAAGGAGCATCACATCTTTCTTTTTCCTACCTTAAAAAACTTAAAGCAGAGCTGTTGAGTTTGTGTCTGGTCGACCCATGGAGAATTATGCATCCGGATGCTAGGGATTATACCTACTTCTCACATGTACATCAGACATACTCCAGGATAGACTGCTTTATGATTCAGCATAAGGATCTACCTCTTGTCGCCTCCTCCCAGATTGACTATATAGCCCTCTCTGATCATGCACCGATTCATATGACTTTAAGTCTAGACACGGAACATCGTTCTCCTCCAACGTGGAAATTAAACAAATCCCTGTTGCAAATTCCTGAAGTACACAGTGAGGTGGGAAAGATCCTCACAAACTACTTCCTGGAAAATGTTGATCCATCGCTGAGCGCAATGATTGTTTGGGAGGCGCATAAATGTGTGTTAAGGGGAGAGCTGATGAGGATCGGGGCCTTAAAGAAACGGGAAAGAACTAAGCAGATTGATTTGTTGATTTCTAAGGTGCGCTCTCTCGAATTACTACAGAAACGTTCCTTAGCCGAAGCCCATCTTATGCGGCATTTTATGCGGGCCACCCTGGAATGCATCGGTCTTGGCCCTAATATGTTCAAATGGATCTCATCTCTATATTCTAAACCGTTGGCGGCGGTTCGGATGAATGAATGGTGCTCAGAGTTTTTTACGATAGCGAATGGGACGAGACAAGGTTGCCCCCTGTCCCCCCTTATTTTCATATTGACCTTAGAGCCGTTTTTGTGCCATATAAGAGAAGACCCAAATATTACAGGGGTGCGGAAACCCTCAGGACACCACAAAATAGCGGCCTACACCGACGACTTAATCTTCTTTGTTTCTAACCCGCGAGTCTCGCTCCCCAATATTTAGCAGCTGTGGGGAGATTTGGAGAACTGTCAAACTTTAAGGTCAACTGCACCAAGTCTGCGGTGCTTAATATTACGATCCAGATTCAGAGGCTTGCAGTATGCGTACGTCCTTTGCGTTCCATTGGGAGGATAAATCAATACGATATCTGGGTATTGATATCACATCGGACTTGGCGTTTTTGTACGCTTCTAATTATGTACCTTTGCTCCAGAGATTGAAAACTGACCTTCATAACTGGCACACTTTGACTTTGACCTGGTTTGGGCGATGTAATGCCCTGAAGATGGTGGTTTTACAGAGGATATTATATATACTCCAAACCATACCATTTGAGTACCTTTGACATATTTCAAACAGCTCCGGACGATAATTAGAGAGTTTATTTGGTCACATAAGTCACCTAGAACCAAAATGCAAATGTTGTCTAAACCCAAAGAGAAGGGGAGCATTGGCCTCCCTGATCTTCTCCAATATTACAGAGCAGTACACCTTTCGAGGATAGTGGACTGGCACTGTAATAAAGAATTCAAACAATGGGTGACTATGGAGATTGAGGATGTCTCTATTCCTCTGTTGACCTCTCCATGGCTCACCTGCTCTCTGCCAGAAGACATAAAGAACCATCCCCTGGTAAGTGCCACCCTTGGGGTGGCTAGATTAACGTTTTGCAGTACGGGCCTTGCGCCACTGCCCTCACCGATGACACCGGTGATAGGTAACCCCCGATTTTATACCGGGTCTCACTAGCAGGAAGATTAGACAACTAACATTATCAGGGAGATATCGCCTAATGGATGTCTGGCCTAATGGGGTGCTCCCCTCATCTGCGACCATTTCTAGTCTCATAGATCCACTGTTAGATAGTTTCAGCACCTATCAACTTCGACACTTTTTACAGTCCCTTCAGAAGACATCATGTGTCCCTAGAGACCTTACCCCTTTGAATTGTTATGTAAAATGGGGGGAACCTTCACGACATACTCTTTCTCTGATATACAGTTACCTGATTAACCAGACTGAAGAGTCAGCCCCATTATTTGTCTCTCAATGGGAAAGGGACTTAGGGATGCAGTTCTCCCCACAGCAAGTGAATAAAATGTTGACTTTGGCACATAAGTCCTCTATTGCAAATCAATATCAAGAAATCGGATACAAAATTGTGTCCCGATGGTATAGAGTCCCTTACATACTTCATAAGATGGATGGAGCCACTTTGGATAGGTGGTGGAGGTGCAATGCGGACATTGGCACGATTATGCATATTTTTTGGACCTGTCCCTTATTGAGAGCACTTTGGGAGGAGGTGACAACTACAATTAGAAACTTGACAGCTGTTGACCTGAAAGACAACCCGGCTGCGTGCCTTTTGCACTTGACAGAGAGATCCATTCGGAAGTATAAAAAGACCTTGACAATACAGCTTCTTAATGCAGCAAGGGCATGCATTCCTGCACTTTGGCGGCAATCTCAGCCACCAACGAGGATCATGTGGTATTCTAAAGTTCAGTGTTTACTCCGTATGGAGTAACTGACCGCCACCCTCCATAATACAGAGGAATCAATACAGAAAAATGGAGGCCATGGAGATATTTCATGGGTACAAATGAGTATCTACAGGAGGTGGCTGAGTCGGTGATATCAGGGAACGAAGTAACTATTGAAATGATCACGATATTGAGACCCCATTCAATTCACTTTCCCCCCTTCCCCTTTTCTTTTTCCCTTTTTTTCCTTTTTTTTCTTTTCTTTTTCTCCCTTCTATCTTTCTGCTGCTTTTTCTTTTTCTTGTAAACTAGGTATTGATAATGCAGCCATAATTTCAGCTGTTATAAGTACAGTGAACATTAGATATATTGAGTTTGTAATTTAGATAGTCAAAGTGATGTTATATGTTCACCTATTTGAAGGATCAGATATGTATATTTTGGTTAACTTGGCAAATGTTCAGGAGGCCCCCTGAGACCTCTGGTTGTTATATACTTATAGGTAATTGTATAGATGAAGTAGTTGTTATTTTGTTAATGGAATTGTTCTCAATTTATGTAAGGTCTTCTAACTTGTGGAACAATTTCACTAATACGTGTATGTTTAAGGAACTGATGTGCTTTGTAGTATGCCAAGAATCTTTGTTTGAAATAAATAAATAAAGAATTTAAAAAAAATAACAGATCTAAATGAAACAAAACTAAACAAATTTTTCATCCTGCACATGTCTACAAATCGCACCCACGGCCCTTTTAGCCCAAAATTGGTCCAAAATGACCACAATCGCACCCCCAGCCCTTTTAGCCGGAAATCGGTCGAAAATGACCAAATCGCACCCCGGCTGTTTTATCCCAAAATCGGTCAAAATGATGCCCTTTTAACATGAATTTGGTCCAAAATGACCAAACTCGCACCCCTCGCCCTTTTAACTGGAATTCGGTCCAAAATTACCAAAATCGCACCACCACTTTTAGCCCGAAATCGGTCCAAAATGACAAAAATTGCACCCCGGACCTTTTAGCCTTAAATCGGTCAAAAATGACCATAATCGCACCCCCGCCCTTTTTTCCCAAAATCGGTCCAAAATGAGCAAAGTCGCAATCTGCCTTTTTAGATGGTAATCGGTCCAAAATGACCAAAATCGCAACCCCAGCCCTTTCAGCTGGAAATCAGACCAAAATTACCAAAATCGCACTCCCGGCCCTTTTAGCCAGAAATCAGACCAAAATTACCAAAATCGCACCCCCGGCCCTTTTAGCTGGAAATCAGTCCAAAATGACCAAAATCGCACCCCAGGCCTTTTTTACCAAAATCGGTCCAAAATTACCAAAATCGCACCCCCGGCCCTTTTATCTCAAATCGGACCAAAATGACCAAAATCGCACTCCCTGCCCTTTTATCCCAAAATTGGTCCAAAATGACCAAAATCGCACCCCCGGCCCTTTTAGCCCAAAATCGGTCCAAAATTTGCGAAATCGCATCCCCGGCCCTTTTAGCCGGAAATTGGTCCAAAATTACCAAAATCGCACCCCGGCCCTTTTATCCCAAAATTGGTCCAAAATTACAAAAATTGCACCCCCGGCCATTTTAGCCAAAATCAGTCCAAAACAACAAAAATCGCACCTACGGGCCTTTTATCCCAAAACAGGTCAAAAATGACCAAAATCGCACCCCCGGCCCTTTTAGCTGGAAATTGGTCCAAAATGACAAAAATCGCACTCCTGCACTTTTATCCCAATATCAGTCCAAAATTACCAAAATCGCACCCTTGGCCCTTTCATCTCAAAATCGGTCCAAAATGACCAAAATCGCACCCCCGGCCCTTTTATCCCAAAATCGGTCCAAAATGACAAAAATCGCACCCCCGGCCCTTGTAGCTGGAAATCGGTCCAAAATGACCAAAATCGCACTCCCAGCCCTTTTATCTCAAAATCGGTCCAAAATGACCAAAATCGCACCCCCGACCCTTTTATCCCAAAATCGGTCCTAAATGACAAAAATCGCACCCCCGGCCCTTTTAGCTGGAAATCAGTACAAGAATACCAAAATCGCACCCCCAGGCCCTTGAAGCTGGAAATCGGTCCAAAATGACCAAAATCTCACCCCCGGCCGTTTTATCCCAAAATCTGTCCAAAATGACCAAAATCTCACCCCCGGCCCTTTTATCCAAAATCGGTCCAAAATGACCAAAATCGCACCCCCGGCCCTTTTATCCCAAAATCGGTCCAAAATGACCAAAATCGCACCCCCGGCCCTTTTATCCCAAAATCGGTCCAAAATGACAAAATCGCACCCCCTGCCCTTTTATCCCAAAATCGGTCCAAAATGACCAAAATCGCACCCCTTTTATCTCAAAATCAGTCCAAAATGACAAAAATCGCACCCCCGGCCCTTTTTTGCCCAAAATCAGTCCAAAATTACTAAAATCGCACCCCCTTCCCTTTTATCCCAAAATCGGTCCAAAATGACCAA